>NW_028277167.1:12308500-12612166 GCF_051122295.1 Plectrocnemia conspersa
ATTAGAATATATATATGCTAATCATTATAGTTTCATTTGTGATTGCACATTTACGTTTTTGTATGATTCAAATATATTTTGTTCAAGCTCGTTGATAAATGGTTGTGGCAGAGCGTATAACCATTGTTTGGGTTTTCCCCTTCTCCCTGATAAATTGTTATAAGCTGAATGATCTAATAATTATAATAATAGAATATAGTAAATCGTGACCCATAATTCTTATTTATAATTTATAATCTTACCTGCAAATCATAATTTTTATATAATTTATATTTTTTATTATTTGATAAGAATGTATGTTATGTCAATAGCTGTTTACCTAACCAATTGACACACGATAAAATTATTTAGGCAAATAGCAATTCACAAATTAATTAGATTTGATTAAGACATTAATAAGATTTTATTAATTGTTTGATTTGCTCAGTGCCCAACGAATTAATTGAAAATTACAGATACTAAGCGCGAGATTATGAGCGTAAAACGTGAAAAGCATGTGATTTAATATGTTTGCCTTTATATAAAAAATATTAAATTGTTTATCAACTGCCATATACGTTAACTTTAAATATGAACCTCCATTATAAAAAAAATACTTGGCGTGATAAAATATAATATGTCTCGAATACGGGTCGAATATTTTATTATGTAGTTTTGGTATTTTTTTTATAATAACAGATAATTAAATCTATAAATAAAATGTATGTGATAGTGTTACTACGATAAAATTATATTGATAAACATAAATTATATGTCTTTATAAATAGGAAGAAATAATTTAAAATGAGTTGTTTTTAATTAAAAAATAATTTTAAATCTCAATCATTTTGAAATTTTTCGTACTGCGTCACTTAGTCTCCAAATGGTCTACAAAGCGGCAGCCAAGCAGTATTAGGTGTAACACAGGTTGGTGGGAGTTCGGCTAAACTGTTGTTTATTCCAATTCGAAAGCGAAGTGGTGGTTTTGGGTCAAGTGCTGGCAGAATGTCCTTATGAAAGTAAATTCTATAAAGTTGTGTTCGAGCTTATATACCTATGAGAATTGGAGGGGAAAGTCAAACGCCCTTTAAGTTATTGATGATTTAGGACGGAAACCAACTATTTGTTATTGTCTATCAAATCTGGTAATTTATGGAAGCGGCTTTATAAAAAAATATTTGTAAATAAAAGTACAAAAATATTTTCGTTTCAAAACCAATTATACTTTAAAGTTGCCATTGAATTTAACACCATTATAAATTAGCATTTTTAAAGAAAAACTTTAGCTAATTAGTAAAACATTCTAATTTTTTGCGAAATAAAAATCGGCTTATACTTGGATAATTTTGTTTTAAAATTTGCAAAATCCAGTAGAAATAACTGGTGAAAATGCACTGATATGACATATTTTAAAAAATATTTTCGGGATGTATTTGAGAATGTATTTATAGATTTTCTTTGAGGGTTCACCAAAGAATTTCTAGTTTGGAGTCAAGGACTATATTTCAGCTTTTTCCAGAGAGAGGGGAGTAAAATATTTTTTAAATATATTGATTTTATTAAACTTCATAGTATTTCATTAAATAATTTTTCTGGCCAAATTCAAGGGAGGGCAAATGCCTTCACCTGCCCCCTCCTTAAGCCTGATTTTTACCTCTGGATGTGCTGCAGCTGTTGCACATTTAACATCACAAAAAATTAAAAACTGCTCCTCCTATTGTCTTGAAAAAATTTTATTCCACGTTGAAAGAGTCAACTGAAAAAATGATGCTCGAGTTTGCATTTTGGGCACGCATATTTGACCAAAATTGATGTTCAGTTGACATTTGAAAAGATGGGAATTAGAAACATGTCAGTCAGACTACGAAAGAAATGATTAATGGATTTTAGGAACACAATATCGAAAAGACATCCTGAAAAAATATTGGGTTTGATATATGCTATAAATTCTACTTCCATTTCTTCAAGTGAATGTAAACGCAGGTTTTCGCAAATAAATCTAATTATTACCCCAATAAGCTATAAATTTTTCGATCCTTCAAAATATACTGATCATTCGGTCATAACACTAACAGTAAAAAAAATGAGTCAATATGATTTGTCAGACGATAATTGAAGAAAACTTTGGTAATCGCTAGAAACTTCTATTCAAATATATAAAGTTTACAATTTTATTACTTTAAAATTAATTTAAATGATATTCGAATTTGATTTCCATTACTTAAAAGCTAGAGTTCCGGCACTATTTTTGTTTAAAAAAAGCCCTGGTTATTACTAATTAAGTTAGATGTACATATTATATTTTATTTACTCCAGATAAATGTCTTTAGGCCGCAATGACGGCAAGCCCTTAAGAACTGAATTCTGCAAGATGTAAAACCTACAGATATACATTAATTTTTAATTCTATATAGTTTCTTTGTTAAGTATATGATATAAATACTAAATATTATACTTATAAGAAAAAATATATTAACTTATAAGAAAAAATATAATAAGTTACCCTTCAACTACGAATTCAATAAGCGATTCCTAAAGAAAATTAAACCAATAAAGATTTTCCCCTTATAATAAATACATAAATGTCCGCTGAACCACACTGTACTTATATTTTTTGACCTTGCCCGCGGCTCTGGCTGGCCCGGCCAAGGTCAGTCCGAGCTATTATTATTATTATTACGCTCGCGGCGATAATTCCGATTGATGTTTGTCAAACTCGAAAATTTTTCACAATATCTTCATCATCACCAATATCACTAATTTTGTATATTTTCTGCGCAATTAAATAGATTTAAATTAGCAATTGCGCGCGATGATATTGCATCTATTGCGCAATTTTGTCTGCGCAAATTGTTTCCACGTTTCATTATTTTATCGGGTAATGATGGTTTTATGGGAATACCCTATGAGGTACTTACGCAAATCCTTAGTCGAACAATGGTTGACATTGCCGGGATTAAGCTAAATTATTTTCCTAGTCTACCCGGAAAACGATCCTTTATTCATTATTTGTGAGATTGATCTATGTACTTCATTTATCGCTCTCATTTCAATGATTTTCTCGGACAAAAGAAAAATGTGAATAGTTTATTTATAAACGCTAATAACAAACACGTGCAAGCTATGAATAATAGTACGGTAGCGTGTATAAGATGCATGACTTCTCCAGATGATAAAAATTTAAGATGTAGCCGTAATCCTTGGTTGGATCTTCTGGAACTTTTGATCACTCACTTATGGGTATCACTCGGTCAATTGACTGTCAGCTTTCGTGATAAAAATATTTATAAAAATTATAATGCCACAATTTAGTTCAAGTAAAAATTTTGATATGATTGTGTATTAATCAGGTTATTGACGAATAAAACACATTTTGTAATATGTCGATTATAACCAATCAACAGTTGTAAGAACTTTTTTAAAAATGCCATAATGGATGCAAAAAATCTGGTTAAGGGTAAAAATAACTATTGAATGTACTTACGTGATAGACGTAAAACTGCCGCGGATTTTAGTAGTGAATATTTACGAAGCATTTGATAAATAAATATATGTGGACAGCCGTTATAATATATGCCTTAGACCTTAGAGAAAGGGTTGTATATATAGTCTTATACCTGCCAAAAACCGTTATAACAATCGATACAAAAGCGTTTTGAACTGAG
Source organism: Plectrocnemia conspersa (assembly GCF_051122295.1). Classification (NCBI taxonomy): domain Eukaryota; kingdom Metazoa; phylum Arthropoda; class Insecta; order Trichoptera; family Polycentropodidae; genus Plectrocnemia; species Plectrocnemia conspersa. The sequence goes on from NW_028277167.1 coordinate 12,312,145, forward strand.
GAAGAGTAAAATAAATATATATGACTCAGATGAGATGAACTACGTTTATCATGAAGATGGCGAAAGCTACGGCGAAAAATATATCCAGGCAACTGTGCGAAATCCAGAGAGCCAAATGATCTGGGGGCTGCTTCTAATATTCCGGAATGAAAGGTATCCACTTACCGGTGAAATCACTTCTTAATTTTTTCTCATCCTTTCTATGAAAAACCACTTGGCTCAAATTTCTACTGCAACTTTATATATGATGCACTCTGTGATCGGGTAATAATCGTCATAAATTTTATCAAAGCCGTAACAGATGAAATAATAAAATTAAATAAATGTTTGAATCTATTAAAATATATTTAAGAATATTGTTATATATTATAACTCTTTACTTTCGTAAGTTCAACGAACCCTCATACGAGTTTTGATCCAGCAAGTCATTTTATGGACTAAGAAGATAGACACCCCTTTTCTTACATCTAATTAGCATAATCATATAAATAGGGGAATGTCCTTTATTCGTCAGCATTCTTACTAATTACTTCAAACCATACGGTCAGTCGTCCGTTTGACGAGCCCCTAAATACCGATTTTCATCGAGTACCCGCAAATATATAACAATATTGAGAAAAATGTAATAATAACTTATTGGGCTGACTCTGGAATAGTCCACTAAATCTATAGTGTTATAAATTTGCGAATACTCGATGAAAATCGGTATGGTTTAAAGTTATTTGTCGGAATGCTAACGAGCAAAGGAGATTCCCCTATGTATATAATGATGCTAATTAGAAGTTATAAAAGGAGTAACCGCGTCGTCTTACAGTCTTAAAATAGGCGTGCTTGATTAAAACTCATATGAAGGGCGTTGATCTTACAAACAAATAATATAATATATAATAATAAATCAACGAGAAAATTGGGTTACACTTCTTGAATAATAACAGTGCATGTTGCAAGTGTGGCGACCATTTTAAGCTACTGCTGTGTCTTAGTGTTGCATGCATGAATCGCACTTAGCTACTCTTCAAACAATACTTAACGCTGCTGCGAATTTACAAGACAATATTTTCATTAGCCTCTTTTTATGATTTTAGATCAGACGTTTATCTATTTTACTATGATATCAATTGCTTATAGTAGGTTGTTATATATGTTAGTTTTACATTATTTTATGTATATTATTTTCATGCATGCAATACTAAGACACAGCAGTAGCTTAAAATGGCCGCCACACTTGCAACATGCACTCTTATTATTCAAGGAGTGTTACCCAATTTTCACGTTAATTTGTGCAATCGATATTTTTCTCGATTTTTGCATTTTTTTCGAGAAAAATAAATATTATGATAGAGTCAAAGATATCCCATTCTCGACAGCCCTTGATTTTGATAAAATACTATCATAAAATATTTAACTCTATTATTCATCCTACTTTGGGTAGAACGCTAATGGGAAACGACTAATATAAATGTGTTAAAAAATCATTAAAATCTTACAAAAATAAAATATTTTTAGTTTTAATCATACTTTTTCTTAGTCATAACACTAAAACAATGGTTATCTAATTGAATTAAAATCAATGTCTACGTAACAACTTAAACGATTGTTTTTATCATTTTTTTTACATAACTGTAGTTTTTTCTATTTATTTTTCGTTATCATTATCGATGTGACGTCTGATTCACAAGTAACTAATAATAAATTTTATCTAAAGTGCTAATATTGATGAAATGAACACAGCACTCATTATTGTATGTACTAAGGATGTTGATGATAATTCTGAAAAGTTTACTTTGGAAATCTCTAAGTGATTAATCATATATTAGGTTAGAGATAAAATGAAGATGATCTCATAATTTAATTTTATCATCGTGGGGGATAAATTTATTCAAAAATAGCAAAATAGAACATGTGGATAGTAAAGGCACGTGGCAAGGTTTTTTTTGTTAAGAAAGATGTTCGGATGTACTAGCAAAAACATTCTAATTATAGAAACTTTATCAAAAGCGGTTAAGGCTCGCGACTCTGTGACCCCAACCTCTTTATAATTCAAAATAAAAATAAAAAAACATTGGAAGAAATGACACACATATCTTGAAAAATGCAGATTCACTATCACGTCGTCAAGGTTGATTCGATTGCAAAGATTCATAATCTCGACGATAAATGACTCTAAGCGTAATTGCGCTGGAAGGCCAAGGTCTTACAGTAAATAATAGCAAACAGTATTAATTGAATTTTCAATTGGAGTTTTGATTGTTTTATAACGTGCGCTATCGCCAATTGTTTGTGCGTTCACGGTCTTGCGATTGCCATAATTTTTATGTGTGAATAATCGATGGTCGACGGAGAAAAACGCAATAAAATCTAAAGGTATTTATGAGTTATACTGCACTACAGAAAGACCTGAATGAGGCTTGTTTATGGCAATTTCGACCCCGGTAATGTCACGGCTAAAACGTCCTTAAAAAATGGAATGCGATCGCTCAGACCCTGACCTGCGTTCACTTTACTTTCGTGTGGATTTAATTTAAATTGTTCACAACAAAATTTAGTTTACTATAATAGCCAGATATATTATATATAATATATTTATTATACAATAACTAATATTAATATTTTAAACAGTAAGTCGTCGACTGTTTTGACCTCCCTTTATTGTTATTTTTGAATGCTCTTGAATTTGAACTTAAACGACTTTTCATGCTCATAATTTAAAGTGGTCTTGAACTCTTGTTGTATTGAAATGTAGATAATATAAACGTAGTCTCGATGAACTTCACCGATGCCACCAATTTTATGTTGTTTTTTGCGTGTCGTTTATGAATACTATGGTTGTGTTTCGAGGAAATCTGAAGTCTTCTATGAATCTCGGCGACTATTCATAGCTTTTAAGTTTATCGCAGAAAGTTTTGATAAGGGATTTACAATTACATGTTACAAGGGATTACATGTTAATTTATAAACGGCATAAAATATTTTTTAAAACTACAAGTGAAGATCGATATTATCAGTGTCCTGGTGGACCGTATGATACGGAACGCTATATTACAAAGCCCCCGCAATAAAAGAGACTCCCCTGTGTATAACATTATATTAATTAAAGTTCATTCATTGTCATATCGTTCAAAAATAACTATGCAGCGTTCGCTGCCCTAAGCTTATATACAATACATACATATATCCTGGGTTTTTTTCTCATGTAACGCGTAGGAACGATGTTCCGGCAGTTTTTTTACATTCATTTTGATGTTAAAAATTCGATTGACAATCTGCGTAACATTTTATTTCTTTATTTTTACGTAAATATGACATCATTATTTTTATTTTCCTTATTTTTAAATGTTTCAGTTTAAAAATTAAATAAAATTTCGGTTACTTCTCAAACGCCGATCCCACTAAAAAAAACACAACAATAACTTAAACGACGACAGAAAATATGGCAATATTGGTATGAAAAGAACCTATGTAAAGTATGGACGCAAAATATGCAAAGATAAGAAGCTACAATTTAATTCACGATTTTTTCACAATATTACTATTTTCAATGAGTGACATCTAATCAAATGAGGAACATCTACATCGAATTTTGACCCATAGGAGAGCGCTAAAAACAATTAGCAATATGCGAGATGCGACGTCTGTCTGTACTTCTTCCGCTTATTCCCGAGTTAGAAAAATTGTTTACAAATTTGTAACACTTATTTTTGCTTAAATAATAAAGAAAGACACTCATATAAGAAACCTTTCTGAAGGTGTTCGTGGTAGATGTTTTAAAAAATGCATACTTTCTGCATATAAATTAAAAAAAACCTACAATTTTTTCTGTAAATTTCTATCACGCTAACCGGCCGGCGGATTTATTTTTGCTTTGGTGATCTTCTTAGGTGATCACTCCGACAAGAAGAAATTATGGATAGGAATTTTTTTTTTTTATCGATAATTCAAAGGGGTTTTTTTATTTTATTTTTGTAAAGTAGCAACAGCTGTTATTGACAATTGTCTCGCGATTATTATTGATTAACGAAGAGGCCTTAAATTTTCTGTTAAAACAATTGGAAAATATCAATTGGGCAATTGAAGAGAAAGTATAGAATCAGAGAAAACAGACATTGATGTCATTAATTAAATATTTGTAAAATCCAGAATCATTCACTAGTCAAAAAAATAAAATTAATAGAAGATTAACAGAATTTTTTTTATATAGTTTAAACGATTTTTTAAATAAAGTATAGATAAGCGTTTGTATAATCAATATCATATTTAATCATATAAATATAATACTAATTTATACAATAATTCTTATCATTATATTTTTAGAACTTTCCCCAGAACTGATAGGCTTAGTATTTTACCCTATTATTTAATAATATTTTCCGCGAAGCAGAACTTAATTTGAAGTACACCTGTTCCAATATTTATATTATACAATATGCGGTGTATGATAAAAAAGATAAACACATTTTCTTGTCAGTAATAAGTATATTATTAATACATTTTAGTAAATTTAATTATATGGTATTGTTGAATAATTTATTATAATATACAGTTGAGCATTAACATCATAACTATTTATAATCTAAGCAATAAAGTGAACATATTAACTCACGCGTAATATTCAAGATAGCTCAACTTTAGCGGCGTGCCTTTCAAAGCTCAAATAAGGGCACGAGATTAAAACTAAAAACTTTAAGCTCTCTGAAACATAAATTCATATGCCATAAATTTATATTCGTGATGCGATAATATGGTAATCGAGTCAAACTTTTCACTTTTCATAGCAAAGAAAGGCAGGTGCTGAAAATTTGCTCAATGCCAGCAAGCTGCAGGTAATTTATAAAAATAATATACTACTGGATTGCACTGAAAATTGGGTCAGTGTGTCAAGAGATGGAAAAGGGTTCAGTGTACTTATTGCTTAAAAACTATCAAAAGGCAAACTCACCTGCATAAATAAAAACATATGCATACATGTGTGAGTTTATATGGATAAATGCGACTTCAAAATTAAGCTCATTTCATTGTCCTATATTCGTCACTCGTGCATTTACTTAACCCACTTTGTCAAATTTCCTTGAGTTTGAGTTGAAAAATATAATACGGAATAAGCGTATTCTCGCAAATATTTTAAGTAATGATACATATGCGGAATATACTTTAATCTTTTTGTATGTATTTTAAACATTTAATAAAATATTGTTACAAAAGTTGCATTGAAGGATGTGTTCCTACTTTGTTGCGGATTTTTTTTTTCTGTCATTCAACAATAATTTGTCTCACGTTTGTACCTCCCAAATAAAACATTATTGTGTATTGATTTACAATATAGAAAAAAATACGTTTTTTCCAAGTATTTCACGAAACCGTTAGCTATTTTTTTCATATGTAAATTTTAAGTTAATTCAATTCGCCATCAACAATTCATACAATGTAAACATTTTTCAATTGCAAACTTTCCAGACCGCCGATACATTTATTCAAAAGTTTTATTTTTAGTGCTCAGACTCATTATAAACAATCTGTAAGTCTCAAGTGCGAGCCGGTGTCACCCCTCGCCGGCAGACGAAATACCCTTGAATTGTTCCTAGGGAGAACCCAAAATTAGGGTTTCGGGTAGGGCACGACTGGGGGGATGAAAGAGATTTCGCCAAGGCGTGAGAGGAGTCGAAGGTGACCCGTTAACCTTTTCACATGGCTTCTTATTCTATGTCAACTTTGCAATTACTCTTTCTCTCCTTCTCTAGACGAAATTGCGAAAGATAACAAGATTTAAGTTCGTTTGTCTATTAGTCGTATTAGAAGTAGTGTTAAAAAGCCTAAATATTTTATTTTTAAAAGACGTTAATTTTTACGAAACGGTATTTAATTGTTTTTTTGGGAAGAAAACGATTATTTTTAATTTAAATATTAATCAGTTTTGTGTTGAGAAAATAAATATTATAAATAAATAAATAATATTTCTGCTCTGTTCCAATTTTTTATCTAAAATTAACTAAGCATGGTTTCATAATATGATATATATTTTAACTAATATAATATGGAAGTATCTCACTTCTTTACTTTTTTCAAAAAGGGACTCTTCTGAGATATTGTAATAATTTGTATTTATACTTTTGGTGAACTACTATTAAATCATAAATAAATCTTTATAAGTAAATAGCTTAATATTTCATTTTCTTCAAGTTAGTACAACTATAATTAAGAATAACAACAAATTTAATGAAAAGTTTATAACCATTTTATATTTTGCAATAGGAAATTAAAAAAAGTAATCTATTACATATACTTAATTTTAAGTTTGTGTTCCTAATTTTGTAATAACGGTTAAAGGTTGACATTAAATATTTTCAAAACAATCAATCATCAAAGAATTCTCTATCTTTATCTTTAGTATCAGGTAAATCACTTTATCACAAAATTTTGAAACATATTCAAAACTTTTTTCACAGTTTGCAAATTAAGATTGTTTTTAAGACTAACATACTTAAACAATTGATTAGATGAGCGAAGGTCTAAATATTAGATACATTTTTGATAAAAGCTATAAACATTGGATTTAAATTATACTTTCTTTCTTTTCTTTTAATTTAAATTTTATATTACTGCAACTACTTCAATAATAATTATATTATCACTTTCAATATTTGTTAGTATATTATAGAATAAGTTCATAAAATTTCACAGTTTTCAATGTGGGACAAGCTATCCAATGTGGAACGTTTGGTAACTTTGGGTTAGACCAGTGGTCGGCAAACTTATTGGCCGAAGAGCCAAATATATACATTAGAACGATTCAAAATAGTTCTGAGAGCCTAATTTGTTTTTTTAATTTAGTAAACCTTTATTATAAATTTAGAGCTTAATTATATTACGGGTACACTGAATACAATTTGATTTCACACTTTATAAAGATTTATTCATTGATAAAAAATAATATGAAAGTAAGGTATCCATAAATTTAAATGACAATGATTGACAAACACTTAACGCGAACAGTGTCCTTGCATCTCCTTGGAAAGTTTCAGTAAGTCAGGTTTATATGTTGTTGTTTTTAATTTTAGGCATGATTCCAGGTTCTCTCATCAATAAGACAACTTCTCAGTTTACTCTTGATAAAGTTCATGCTTGAAAAGGATTGTTCGCATGAATAGAACCAAAAAGGGAAAGAACAGCAAACGCAAGTTTTTTCAGCTGATCGTAAGAGTCAGGAATACTATTCCAGACGTTGAAAATGATCATGTCTTCATTCTCCAGGTCTTTCAAAGCAGACCACTTGTGTTGTGAACTAAGATCACATTCGTTCTTCTCCAATATTTCCAAATCAATACAAAGAAGTTGAAATTTGGAGCTTCATATTTTCTTGTTTTTTAAATCCTGCAATTGTATTTCAAAGTTACCAATGTCAATGCCAAAAGAAGAAAATTTCAACTCAGTTATTGTAGCATTAAGAGGATTTTTGACGAGTTCTAAGGTCGCTTTGCTGTTTTTAAACTCCTGAAACCTGTTTCCCTCATATTTAAAATTGTTGTTTTGAAATGGTGTTTGTTAATAGAGGAATTATTTTCTTGGCGATGCTTCAGCAGGCTCGGAAAGTAAAACAATGTTTCCCTTTCAAAATCTTGAGCAAAAAGGGATAATTTGTTTTCGAATGAAATGACTTCTTCTAACATAAAAAAAATTGTGTTTCCTTACCCTTGTAGTTTACAGTTAAGCTTATTTAGATGAGACGTAACGTCTACCATGAAATGAAAGTTTTGGATCCACTGATTGTCTGCAAGTTCTGGATAGTGAACACCCTTCTCAAGGAGAAATGCTTCAATTTCTAGCAATAGGGACGCGAAACGTTTTAAAACGTTCCCTCTTGATAACCATCGAACCTTGTTACGAAGCAGAAGATCAGCGTACTCAATCTCCATTTCAACTAAAAATTCTTTGAATTGACGATGATTAAGAGCTTTAGCTACAATGGAGTTGATGATCGTGATCACTAATCATATACCTTTACTAATTTCTTCCAGAAATGTCTGCGCACAAAGCGCTTCTTGGTGAATAATGCAATGATAAACCAATATCTCGTGATTCATTTTTTCTTTCAAAAAGGCAACAAACCCTTTCCTGACGCCGGTCATACTTTTGGCCCCGTCTGTAGCCGCCAAATACGCAGATTGACAGCTGTCATACTACTACGCTGCGCTGTGCCCCTACCGGACGAACAGGTACTACGTCAACGCTCACGCACACATTCAACGTTGCATGGAAAGCAGGGCTGTGGAGTCGTTTAAAAAAAACACGACTCCGACTCCGACTCCGATTCTGATATTTACCAATAACACGACTCCACTCCGACTCCGACTCCAACTCCGACTCCGACTCAAAAATGTTTAATTTTATCGGGTATTTTTGACGTTTTCTACGCGTTTTATGTTCATACGCTATACACATTCATCATTACGCAATTAAAATTTCATAAATTTCATAATTTAAAAAAATGCATTTTATATAAAAAATGTTCGGGGTCGCTCATTTTTCACGACTCCGACCCCGACTCCAACTCCGGCCAAAACACCACGACTCCACGACTCCAACTCCGACTCCGACTCCGACTCCACAGCCCTGATGGAAAGGACGCTCTACCAGAATTAGCGCCTGGGCCCGTAGATATTTGTACCAGAGCCGCACTTAAGGAGCCAAAGAGCCGCATGCGGCTCCGGAGCCGCACTTTGCCGACCCCTGGGTTAGACTATTGATTGCTCTTCTAATGGGTGCTTCGCTCCGTGGATGCAGCTTTGAAAGCCTCGCTCCAGACCGGCTAAATTGAAAGGTTAAGCGTCGGGACGTGGGTGAAGTCCTTAAATAGCGGGGGATACCGGCCAAGGACGAAAACTTTTTTCAGACTTTCTGAGAAACGTTGTAAATAAGTTTTAAATTTATGGCAGACGCACAATCACAAACGTGTCATATTTTTTTAAATTTTATTTTTGGAAAATTTTCAGGGGTTTTTTTTATTGAAATCTGATTAAAACGAATACAGTTATCAAAAAAAGTTGCACATATTTTATTGGTTGTGCTTTTGGAGTATCCTGGTAGTAGTTGAATAATTTAATTTAAGTTGCGACATGAGATTTTCAAGTAATTTTTGTGTGGATTTCAATTGCGGACCTCTGCAATCGAAACCTACCAAAAACTCACTCGATTGTTTATTTTTGTCATTGCAAATGTATTAAATGATTCATTATTATAACTGTGTTGAGGAAAAATACGCTTTTGTCGGTTTTAATATTGCTCACTGTGAATCATACTTTTGCAATCACAAAACAAAACATGTACAGTACAGAATAAAATATTTTAAAACATGAATTTATAAATTTCTTTACCACAATGTTATATTGGATTTTATTTGTGATATGTGGTAGGTATTATTGAAAAATCTTAATCCCTATTGTAATTCTACATCCTAAGAAAAATAATCTAGCTAATTTAATATGCGTTTTTTTAACAACCTATTCAAGCTGCACGTATGCAAGTCGCGCATGTATAATAGATTTTCACATTAATGACATGCACCAGACGGCTCTGCACTTCGCACAATGACCGCTCTGAGAGCTGACCTTAAAAAAGCACAATAATTGAAGCGTTAGTCCCGTTGTGCGCCGGGGTTGATCCTTTCTCTTCGAACAATGGCTCTCGTATTATTCTTTAATGACTGCGAAGGTTGCGCTGAGTTCGCTGTACACCCGCCAGCTGCTTCTTTGTGTTCCCCTTTTCCAGTTCAACTTTCAAATTGGCCTCGTTTTCTTTGCCGTGGCATATAGGGTCGACCAAGGGCCGCGCACAACCGTTTCGATGACCAATTTTTCGCCAAAACACTCCTCCTGTCATCGCAACAGCGGCAGATGCTCCCCTACGTGTGACATGTGCTCCCCAGGACTAGATTGGGTGGTCTCTAACTCGATTTTACATGTATGGAAAAGTTTCAGGGTAACTTGATACAACAATGTGCCTTGACTTTACACTTAAAGTGTTTGGCGACATTGATCCCTCGAAGCTACGAATTCACCGATTTACGGTCCTCCAAACTTCGCATAAATTTGTCCTTTGCAAACATCAAGATTATACATATATAAATATTTTTATATATTTATATAATATACCATATTATTTTTTGTTACCATTAAAGATTACCTCAGGCTAGATTGTAAATTATGTGGCTTAACAGTAGTTTAGAGTAATTACATACAACTCGGAGTCTAAAGTTGAGGATAGACTAAAAATTAAACATGTTGATTCAGAATAGATCAATATCAGCAATCAGGAAAGTCCACAGCTGCAGAATATTAGTTCAGAATGATAAGTAATTTCTGACATTTCGGCAATTACAGTGTTTTATTCCCCACTTTGTCTGTCGGCTATTATTTGTTATGGCCATGCTCGTTATAAATAACAGAGATAAGAAAGCAAATTTTGCAAAACAATATATATTTATAAAACACCCCGGTGTTTCTATTGATCAATTTCTTAAATATATATAGATATTAAAATCATAATTTTCAGTTAACTAGACTCTCTTTTAATATTTGAAAAATACTGAATTAACAAATATAAATAAATTCTGTGAAGATATTTCAAACAAGTATAGCAAACACTTCATACAATCGAAGGAGAATAAATATTCTTGCATACATTGAGAGGAAAGCTCAAGTGTGTTAAATAATATTTTCAAGCATTGCAACTAGAGTTTCCAGATATTTGTTATTCTCAACTATTTGAATATCGAATAGTAAACGATAGAATATTCGAATAAATTCGTTAAGTTATGAACCGAAAAATAAAGTATGAACACAGGTTCCTACACTTAAAAAAGATAAAGAAATCAATTTCAGGCATTGAGAAAGTATACAGCTGCACAATACGAACTCGTAATGATGAGTAATTTCTGGAATTCCTACAGTTGCAACGTGTTTTTTCCTTATTTTCTTTTTATCAGCTATTAGTTATTAAGGCCATGGCTGTTATTATAAAAAAACATCAAGATAATTTCGCAAAACAAACAAATAAAAAACTAAAAACATGTTTGTATTTAACAAGAACCAGTACCAGTAAAATAACAAAATAAATTATAATATCAAAATTTATTTTCATTTTACAGCAGCAGGAGCAAATGTGAGACAATCCTAATAACCGCCATATTGGGTGCCAAGAGTCACGACGCAATTTGCGTACTCTCTCAGTCTCTTAGTAACTGTCGGACATGTCCAGATGATGATGACTTACGGCTCCGAATATACATTAAATTCGTATAAAGTATTTTACATTAAAAATATATATTTATATCTACATGCATAAATAAAATTATTGTTTCAGGTGAAAAGCCCAATGTATTACAATGGGGTAAATCTGTATCAACTGGGTAAGTCAATCAGACATTATGAATACATACAAGTAAGAACCGTCATACTGAAAGTCTGGGAATCAGTGGCCTATATATTATTATTTATAAATTATTATGTGTAATATAATTTATAATTAATAGATTTCACTTTGCAGCTGGGGCTTGGTTTTTAATAATTGCGCATTTTTATAGATACAAATTCGAGTCTGCTGGCACCGAGGCTCGAACCCGCAACCTCAATATTACTAGTCTGAGACGTTACGGACTGCATTATATCGACCTTATGTGTTTTATTTAGACTCCTAACACTCCAGAAGCATACGCGCAAATTCAATATCAATTACGTTGACGATTAAAAATACGTCTATCAAAATGTAAAAATGAAAATATATAAATAATGAAGCGGTACATTGAAGAAAAAATGACTACCTGCGTTGTTGTAATAGACAAAAAAATAATAATACACTAAAGTGTTTTTAGAGTTGGTTGCTTTTTTGCAACTTAAATTTAAATATATTCCACCACAAATATGAACGAATACTTAATTGTTAAAAAAAAGCGGATATATTCGAATTGAAGTCTTTAATACCTGTTATATTGAAATCTAATCAAAGAATATGGATGACTAAAGATTTTAAAAACTGGTTTTGTAATCATTTTGTGCAAGTAATACAAAAATAGCGCAAAGATAATACCATATGACTATAACATAAACATAAAAATAATCTTCTTCCATTATTCAAACATTAAATCAAGTTATGAGATATTGATAAACAGAACGTCAAATCGTTAACGAACTTCTAAAAAAAGTATGACATTGAATAAAGTTGTTAAAAATATATGTAATGCCTGGAGTGAAAATTCAATATCTACGATGAGTAACGTATGAAATAAGCTCTCTTACAGTTGATCTTAGAAATTATGCAAGCTAAAAAAACTGATGGTATTATTAGTGAATTAGTCGAAATGGCCAAAAAACTGGATCTAAATCTGGAAGATCATTTGGTTTTTAACGGAAATGAGGATTGAAGTTCAGATGGACCAGAGAATAGAAGATTCTTATACACAAGAATAGAATGAAAACAATTTTTAACAAAAAATATGACATATATTTAAATATTATTCAGAACGATTTGTAAGTGTCAAAAGCAGTGAATGGTTGTATTGCATAGTATAGGTTCATTTTGAAGAAAGAAAAGAAAAGGGCTAGAAGGCAAACATAACATACATTAAAGTATTAACTACTTATTTAATAAGTAGTTGTTACTTAAATTTATTTTAAAATCTTTTTTTTATAGTGTGTATGTATTTGACAACCATATTATATCGAAAATTGTTCGGGAGTTTTGTTTAACACGAAAACCTTCGGAACAAATTAATCACTTAAATCGAGAACTTACTGTATTCGATTAACAACATTTGTGACATTTATTGTTTCTACCAAATATACAAGTTTGTAATACCAAAGTTTTCCTCTTATCAACACGACCACGAGTCAAGAGACCATTTTAACGAAAAACGTCTCTAGACTACACCCAATATTTTCCTTTATCGTCACGTTTTATACCGCACTCGAAACAATTTTTCTTTCCTTTATGTTGTATACGTAAGAAAGCCCGTCTATTTTTAAATTGTGTAATATATAACGCGCTTAAGGGAGACATTTCATTTTAACATGATTTTTAAACCGAGAGGCGAGTACTGTGAATTTAATTATAGACTTTGTGCTGAATTTTAGTGATTTCCGGGCTTACAACAAATTTTCTCTCTATTGTTGCCTCCTCCTCCTTCAAATACAATTACATTATTTTCTGAAGCATCAATCGGACAATGACTAGCATACATTTTTAAACTTAGAATCATCGAGATCAACCACCTCTGAGTAACTCCGGCCAATTTTCCGACCGGTCAAACTGAACGATCAATCTTAGTAAAACATTTATGCGGTAAGATGTGAGCATATATTATACAAAACTCAGTAAGAAAATTTCATCATTAATTTCCAAGACAGATAAAAAAATTCCTTATCTCGCTATCGATCATCTATATAAGTACTATATGTATGTAAATACAGTTGGTCAGAGTTTGTCGCACTTGCCCTGTTTATTAGATGTGTGCGTATTTATATAGACTGTCTGCAAAAATGTTCCCAGGCTGCGTCGGGTCACAGGCCGGCCATTTATGAATGACAATGTAAATATTCGTCGTCAAGGTCTGGCCACTTATTGCATTTGCATACAAACTGGCGTGCTCATGCACTTCGTACGACAATGAAATGAAAACGTGGGTTTTCAGGTGAAAAAGCGTATGTGTGATCGAATGCCCCTTTTACGATAACTTGGTGTCAAGAGTGAAATTTTCAGATCAAGGTGAATGCGATTGTTTCGAATCGTTGTTTTTTAGATGCGTAAGTGTATCGCTGCTTTATGATCGAGAAATCCTTGAAGTGTGGTATGTTAAATTCCACGCGTTAGGTTCATACAATTCCAAGCGGATAACAAGTTATGATTAATATACAACAATAAGCTATTATTTTATTACACTTTTTTTAATAATAGATTTTGGCTGTGGTATTAATTTTATTACTGTATCATTCCAGAGCATAACCAGCACGATATACCACTGGTATAAGTCAATAAATAATACCTGAAAGACCTAGGTTCGAATCTCATCTGAACCCTAGTGTTTTACAATTTATATCGTTTCTGAGAGATCAAAATTAGTGATTAATATATAATTATAATTCCAATCGATCATTACATATTTGGTTTTCCTAGAATTTCGCGAATATATTATATTTCGTAATGAATAATTAAAATAAAATTGAGCTACGTCATGCGTAATGCAACTATTGATTGAAAGCTGTAATACACTTTATAATTAATAAAATATATGTCACTGATTTATGGACAGTATTATGTTTCACTATTTATTTAGTAGTTGCTTATTGTGTCCTCGTTGTAACATATTAGGCTAACGGCCGTCATTTTGTAACGAAAAATGTACAATAAATAAATATATTTTTTTATAGAATAAAGCATTAAGATGTTGAGCTGTGTTTATTTGTAACGTGTGCATATGTTTATTGTGTCTGCCCCATTGTAACATATTGGGCTAACGGCCGTCATTTTGTCACGGAAGATGTACAATAAATAAATATTTTATTTTTATACAATATGGCATTAAAATGTTGAGCTGTATGTACCTATGTATATAGTACATATTTTCAATAAAATAATCAGCATTTGAGAAAAATACTAAAATTCTCGCTGAGCAGCTAAATAATAAGGCACTTTTTAAAATCAATATTAAATTTTAATAAAATTTAATATTGATGAAAATTATATTAAACAATTGTAGGATTTACAATTTTAAAAGGGAACATACATACATATATCAACTTGTTTTAGAAACAATATTTTATTAGCTTATAAATAATAATAATAAACTATTATGCTTATCTCTCTTAGTAAATTGATTAGTGTTTTTATAAATCGATATATTATTCTATAGTTTCCGGTCTCTGGGTATCTGGACAGTAAATGGATCTCTTGGTGCAGAGGTATTATATTAAGCTAACAATATTTACTTGGCGCACCATACCAATTAATTGTCATAATATTTAAGATTATAATAAGATTCGTATACATTATTTGCATCAAATATTGGCATAATCCATATTCTTTTAAGTAGTTAGGTATCATTCCTACTACTATTATTGTCACAGTAATAATAACACGGTTAATATCAAATTCATTGTCACTTCCTTAAACATCCATTATTATATGGATAATTTCTAAAAATAAATCAATATATGTATGTATTTATAAATAATTAAAACACAGATTACTAATTCTTAGTAATTTACTAGCTTGAAAAGACTAATATTATTATTTGAGTTGCCGCTAAATATGTCGATACCTAGGTCGATGGTTGTCAATCGCTGATTTGAATAGTGCGAGCAGGTAGCGAGCTCTGCTTGCATCTCGCTCTTTTTTTCTAATCGTTTTTATTTGATAACAGACACACAATATTAAGTAATAATTATGCACAATTAGAGCATATAATCCCGTTTCATCCCATATTATAAAAATATAGATAGCCTTTGAAGGAAAAAATCAGTTTAAGACCATAACTGTCAAGTAATGCGTTATGAGGTCTTAACATCGCCACGTTCGGCCATGTTCCGATGAAAAATTTTACAATAAACTTACACTCGTAAATTGAAGAATATTGAGTTATTTGCAAAGGTTTAAAATATAAGTTTTTTACCAATAATAAATTGAAATTGGCAAAATTAGCTCAAACACATTGAAAGTTTTGTCGACGTAAGAGTGCAACGCTTGGAATACACATACACTCGGATGTCGACTTCTTAGCGCAAAGGGTTAACTATATTCGAAAGACACAAAAAATTACAAAGACATTACCTTGTCAACCCATGATTGTTAATAGCCTCGCGCCCTCGAACTACTACGGACGCTTCGATTATGTGGACACTCGCACTCGCACACTAATTTCAATTATACACTGCTTAATTCTAACACATACACTAAATTACACTATCACTTTATAATTAAAAACATCGAAAGGGATATTATTATAAACGAAAACACTTATTCGACAAATATGTAACGAAACAATGTAACGCGCCCGATGACGCATAGCTACTGATTTTTTTTAAATATTTCGAGATGCATAAACAAGTACAAACGAGTTCAAGGTTATGCTTCGTGTTATGTTCATATAAGCCATAACGATTAAAATGTCGTGCATCTCAGATTACAAAAAAAATATTTTTTATCAAAGGTTTACAATTTGTCTATTTATCTCTAATTCCAATTATTTTAATGCAAGATGTTCGTTTATTTATAGAATATCTATCTCTCATTCGATTTATTTTAATGCGAGAGTGACACAAAGGTCACCTTTGCTGTTGTTGTTGTTGTTGACCTTCTAAAAGTATAATGTCGATGATTTCAAGTTTATTTATATGAAAAATATTATTTAAATCTAATTTATATGTCCCAAATTTACGACATTTTCAAATAATGTTCCTCCGTTGAAAATAGTGAAAAAAATATATTTTTATTACATATACTTGGAGCAAATCAAGTAATGAATATTTTAGGAATTAAGTATACAAAATATAAGTAAATTGTGAGAAATTTACAAAGGCGGTAAAATTAGTATTTAATGTGCCAGACCGTAATGACGATTAAAATGATTAGCCAATGCAAACATTATTATTTATTAATTATTAAGTATGGCTATACGTACGATATACATATATTTTGTACTAAAATGAAACGCTGATTTTTAATATCATTAAATTTGTTTCATCATAGACACCTTGTATATGTAAAAGCCTATATTCTCGCGTGTGCCCGCCTTCTGGGATGATCAGATTTTAGGTTTAGTGGCATCTTCGTGTAGTAACGAATAGAAAACATACCAATTAAAAGTTAAACCGAAGGAACCAAAAAACCAACCGCAACGCTGTGAAAATTTAATATTATATTTTATTTATCGCATATATTTAAAAATATGTTTTCGAAAAAAGTCTTACGATATTTTTATTTGCTATTTGCTTATCTGCAAATATGTACCTTTCACCCAAGTTGTAAAATTCAAGTAAAAAAGCTCGAGAAGATCCATTACGGCTAATAGGTTCATATGTATATGTATACTAAACACAATAATTAATTAAAATACCAAATTAACCCAAGATCTTGGCTCATTTCTGACCATAGATATAGAAATTTTCGATGTACAAACATATGGGTTTAATAATATATGAATTTTCTTACAGTTTAAATATAAAACATTAATCGTTTAATTAACAAAAATATATTATATAATATTCGTACTCGGCCGAAGTGTAGTTGTCTAAAATAAATGAAAATAAGGTCTGACGAGCCATATACCTGCCCTATAACTGTACGCATTTATTGCAAGTCGAGTCGATAATTATTTGTCAATTTAATGAAACATTACAGAACAAATCTAATGATAAATTTAAAATCAGCGTTTCATTTTAATAAAAATATATGTATATCGTACTTATGGGGATAGAGAGCCATACTTTTGTATGTACGTAATAATTAATAAATATTAATGTTTTCATTGACTAATCATTTTAATAGTCGTTACGCTCTGGCCCGTAAAATACTAATTTTACCGCCTATATCTCGTGAATTTTTATTCTTTGTAAATTTCTCACAATTTACTTATATAATATTTTTTATACCTAATTCCTAAAATATTCATTACTTGATTTTGCGCTCTTATGACGCGCTCTATTTTGACATGCGCTCTTATGACTGTCTGCGCATTTGATGCACGCTTTTTTGTCCGCGCTCATTGTATTTGTGACGTTTCGTTAAGCTCATATTCATTTTATCTTTGTTTTAGGTAATCGTGATATAAATAGTTAAACTATTATCTAAAGTAGAATTTTCGATGAGACAATAGTCTAGATTTTCTATCGATAATATATTAATGAATGGTCTACAGAAAATTGTACTATATTACGCTTATTTTCGTTTCTGCTCACTTTCCAGGTATATTTTTTTGTTAAAAGTCAACGTAGATAAAACTCAATTTTTGATGTCGGAGTTTTTCACAAATTTGCAAAACTAAAATACGCCGTTACAATTGCAGGGTAATTATAATAATTAAGTATTAATAAATGAATTTCATACAATACACAATGTAATAGGAAACAACAATAAAATCGATTAAGAAATTCGTCAGCCATACTTCAATAGATTAAGGTATATTTTTTATCTGTATGCCTATAAACCAATAAATAAAAGCAGTAGATTGAATTTGAAGGTTAGAATTTTTTTAATTGAGTATAACACAATATACATATATATTATCTTAACTAACCTCTTGCGTACTAGTGCCAGTCGTCTGACTAAGAAGAATATTATTATGTTTAATTTTATACTATTAATATAAATTCATTGTCCACTGTTCTATATTGTATTTTTTTCACATACTTCCTTCACTTAAACCCAAATTAAATGAAATCTCTAATTTTAATACACAATGGTCTCAACGAACCCAGATAAGGGCCAAAGGCTGATGCATTCAAAGCTCGTGCGCAATTGTCACCAAGGTCGTCGGTAGAACGCACTCTCTGGATTAGTCATGCAGTTTTTCGCATTGTTAAAATAATACATAAAAAACGCATGCATATCGCATTCTCACACACATACAAACGTGTGAATGCAGCCGGCTGTCTGACCAAAACGTCCTCTGCAGTATCGCCTCCTTATCAGCGTCGTCCTGCCCTCGTTTGCCGCAAGGGACAAGGTCGCGGGCTTTGGCCTGCTTGACTTTGGCTACAACCTCTGAATATATTAGATACGTTCATTTATTAATAAAGTCTAAAAGTTTTATTTAGACGGCCAACTTCGGTTGCCGATGATCAAATGCTAACGCACTGTGTTCGTTGGTGACTCGATGACGAATCAAGAGTGCTACGTGACACGCGGCTCTTCTCTCTCGGACCTGCTGCCATCGATAATGTAACACTGCTATTGTAGCATAAACAGGTCGACGGAATGTCTTGAACTGCTGCCAGAGTGTCACCTGTCAGGAAAACGATCCAAATGGGATTTTAACTTTGCAACTTTTTCAGTTATAAGTTAATTAGACTTAAAAATATATGTTCTTCTTGTATTTATTTTAAGATAAATTTCATGTTATCACACAAAGGCGAAAGGTAATGATAAAATATCATCGAAGTGTTGCTCGATGACGTTTTGAATCCTGCTGTTTCGAGGAGGTTCTGAAATCTTTGATAAAAGTGACTCTTCTCAACTCCCGGATTTATTACGAAAGGTGCCGAGGAGGTCTTGAGTTAAAAAAAATAAAATAAATTAAAATAAAAAATATCTTATTATATCTTAAATTTGAAATATTTTAAGCTTAATAAAAATAATACAATTATAAAAGATTAAAAAACGAATTTAAAAGTTGTTTTTAAAAAAGTTTTTTTTTATCATTTAAAATTTTTTTTTTGCAATGATCTGGGAAATACTGACTTGACAACTAAATTTATTTCTTAATTGCCTAACATTCACTTTCCTTATTGTCGTATATATTTTTTAGTTTTAGGAACATATTTTTTAGTTGTTGCTGAATTAATTATTTATAATGCCATTACTATTTTCACATAGATACACTTTCATAAAGACTTATTTAAGGAATAAAGTCGGTCAAGGGAGAGTCAGGCTTAGCATTAATAAATATCTATAGGAATATTGATGTAAATATTTATGAAGTGATAAATATATTTACAAATAATGGAAATAGAAGACTAGATTTTCTACTAAAATAATAAATAGTATGTATTACCTTTAGTTCTTTTAGTATGTAAGAAATTTTATTAATTATTAGAATATAGGTGTATTTTATTTTAATAAATATAGTTGTATGTAGTTAATGTTTTTGTTAAAATAAAATCCTTTTCACATTTTTTTGGAGCTAACTAGGTCCAACCGTCCCCATACTCGGGCAGTGTTTATCTTTTCTACTTTCCGTCCGTTTCAGTTCAAAAATCAGAAATATTTATCATTTAAGAATCAATATCGGTCATCATGATTTGTACATTTTAGAATATTATTATTAAGAATATGGCGCTACGCGCTACTCTGTATTGGGTTTCTGTAAATATTTTCGAAATCTTCAGTTCCAATTGGCTCTTAATTTTTTAAGCAAAAATATTTTTCAAGCAATACATCTCAAATTTTTCATCCTAGACAAAAATTGTGTATTGTTTTTTTGTACTTTAACTTTACTAAAATCACTTAGTAATAATTATTAAAATATTTTACATGTAATTAAGAAAATATAATTAAAATTTTATTATATTGCTTATGTTTTATTTATTTGCTCATAAAAAATAATAATTAGCACTTTGATTGTTCATGTCCATTTCAACTTTATCACATTTAATATTTAAATTAACTTATTACTTTAAAAATAGGTTTTCATAAGTACTAAAAAATTTACTGTACAAAAGTATTCCTACTTTGTTAAACTAGAGGTGACCACTTTTTTTAGAATTTTCTTAAAACGTTTGTAGAAAATTGCAATTTTATCACCAAATGGCATATTTCTAGGGGGCTTCCAAATAAGGTTCGCTCAAATGTATATGTATAATATGCCCCCAAATTTAATGGAATATACAACATGTACGCCGGACGAATCTGACCGACCTTCACTCTCATATACGAATTCATATTAGCCTTGAGATACATGTAATGGAGATGATATCAATTATGGTTGATAATTCACGGTCCGCCGTCCGAGTACAAGGTCAAGGCATCGAACTCTCGTTGACCTCCGCTCGTCTTTCGCACCAAATCCCAATCGATCAGAGAAGATATATCAACGGTACCAGTCGAATTTTTTTCTCTTTTTTCCTCTTCTAGCCCCACCCTGAACTAAAATCAACAAAACCAATGCGCAATTATGAGTTATCGATGCAGTTTGACCGGTTTTTCGACAACGGGTCAGACAGCGTTTAATCAACGAGACTCGTTGACATTGCCACGCCAAACAATAATTATGGTATGACCTCTGCACCCCAAAAAAATACCGATTGGAATGGCTCGTTCCTGTTTATGATAATCGACCCGTAACCAGTGTCGCAAGTACTGGTTGTGCGTGTTTTTTGTTGATACAAATAAGAAGTGAATAATTACATTATAAATATATCGAGCGTTACAGTAAACGCGTGATCAAGATCAGTAATGAAAGAACTTGATTTTTAAGAATTTATTTGTTGCGGAAATTTTGTTGGGGGTCTTGCAGGATCTTGAATCTTTAGATATTACTTTCTATTACAAAAATATAAACATATGTTCGATAAAATGTTAAGTTCCTTTAAAGCAAATTCAGTCCAGTAAATGTATTTGATTCTCTCTTCAAAGGATTTTGGGAACTAAAGTGTAAAGACACAAAAGCCATAAAAAGGTATTCAATTTTTACAAATTATTGTAACGCATGAAAAATAATTTCATATTAAATTGTAAAGCTTTCCACTAAAGATAAAGAGCGATAAAAATATTTTTAAAATTGTACAATTGTGCTACTGTATACGGAGAAAATTACAATAATTTGAAACCATTAAGAGTGACCCAAAATCGTGGATATTACGGTGACCTCACGTATCTTTCTTTGTATTTATGATATTATTTAAGTACACCGGTTTAGTGAGGGGAAATGTTAATTTAAAATGCATTCAAGGTAAATTTAATTCGAGTGCCAAGAACAATGCGAGCACGGAATGAAAGCGCTTAAATCAAATATGAAATGAGAATTCTCCGTCGACTTTAATGTGCATTTGGAATGTTTTTCGATTGACTTTGCAAGTCCTGGAAGCAGTTTTATCATGCCAATTGATAACCTTCGCAGAATAAGGCAATGAAATATGCATTCCGTTAAAAGATTTTATCTTGGAACATGTATTTAGCTTAATCTAAATATGCATTCACTAATAAGCATATTATTCTGGAAATGCGTATACTAATAAAACCAGATATTAAGTGTAATACAAGGTAATGTTGTCAAAAATCGCAAATCCAATAACAAGTTTTACTGGGTATTATTTTTTTTAACAGAACGTCTACTGTAACCTTAATTTTATTTAACGCGTAGTAATTAAATTGTAAAATATGCGACAATTCTTAAAAAAATAACGGAGCTGCTCCTGCGATATGACGCTAAAATATCCTTTCCGATGTAAGCGCAATCAATATAATGCAATAAAGATATGCGCCCTTTTAACTCATTACATGCTCAAAAACGATGCATCGTTGTTCATAATAACAGCAAATAAATTGGTGCTATGTAGCGACGTAAACCTAACCTAACTTATATGTGCATTAAATCGGAAGCAATGCTAATGATTATGTATTATAAAAGGAAAAACTCACTTTTCGGCCTCGGAGCCCGTCGACGGGAATTCAAAATTTGAAGATTTCATTACGAAATTGTTTTATGATTGTTTATCTAGTTTAATCAATGTATTCTTATAATCCTTACACACATTATGTATATATTTCATTTTCATAGTTATAACATACCTAGTTAATTTGCAATCCGAATATTTATATTCAGTCAAATCGAACAACCCACATGACGAATTAATGAAAATGATTGTCGCATAGCAAAATTTTATTTATAAATAATTATTTAAAGCTGTTGTCATGTTGATGTCGGCCATTTTGTTTTATATTTGAATGCTTGTTTTTCATTGGTCGAAACAACCGAATGTATTATCGGCGGCTCAAAAATTAATCGGAGCAAATTCAATTTTTATTTTTATTATTATAATTAAATATATTTTCTTTGTTTACGTGTATTATTATACAGCATTCATACAAGCGTGACAAACCACCCCTCCCCTCCATTTCCCCTATCCAACTTCGTCTCCAATCGGTTAGTGATGCCGGAGACCATCAACAGCATTTCGCGACGGTAGACCCGTCCGCATCATAAGATTCCCTATCGAGCGACGGTTTACCGTTACATTCTAATTAGAATCCACTACTATTTGCCTCTCAGCCATACACCGTGGGGGTGTTACCCTGCGCTTCTAAAGAAATATTCACCATTTTATTTTTATTATATAATAATTCTCTTTTCTTATAATAAATACAAATATTTTATTGCTTTTGGAAACATAGTAAGAACACAAATAGTAGAAACACATTTAATAATGACTATAATAATTATATTTATTTAAAAGATCGTTGAAATTCTGCGCAAAATTAAAAAAATTAGATACATAAATAGCAAAATTATTGAATGAAGTTAGTGGTATTGTAGGTTAATCAAATGTATTCATTTAACAATCCAGAACTGACGCCGATCCCCTAGAAATAAAAGTGGGAGGGGTGTCGCACGCAACGAAGAAAGATATAAAGCATGCTATTTCGTGTAACGGTACTTCGTCCAGACGATATGAGAATCTTATAAAGCGACCCGTCCACGGTTGTCAATCGCGACAACCAAGCGAACTCCGGAGAGAACACCAGGCTAGGTTGGATCTCAGTTGCCCATGGGCTGAAACTCTCGAACCTAAGGACCTCCGCACACGGAGCAACTGTTTTGCAACTCGAGTTGCAAATTCGTTGCATACTAGTCACACAAAATAAAACCTCACACCACACACGAGCGCAACTGATTCTGGATCATTCGGAGCAAAGTTCTCTACAAGTTTGTAGTCACAAAGCCGTTTTTCGCAAAATGTCAAGTAGTAGTTCAGATGAAGAAGACATAATTGGCTATTATCAGTATCGCAGAGTACGAAGAGCATTAAGAAGGGAATATTGGTGTCATCCCTATATACAGAGAAGTATCAAGTCAAATCTATTTGTAGCAGCAGAACAACTGAATAAAACAGACAAAAAGTTTAAAGCATTCTATAGAATGTTCCAAGATTCTTACCTGGAATTGTTGAGGATGCTTACTCCTTCCATAAAGAAGATGGACACAAATATGAGGGAACGTGTGACTGCAGAAGAAAGAATATTAATAACTGCGAGGTAAGATTTTTATTATTTTGATCCAAATACGACCTCGACCCCTCGACTCCTTCGACCTCGGTTTTACACCTCGCCTCCAGTCTGAGCAACCATCTCCAAGACATGCGCTCGAGACAAATACCGACGATTACTAGAAGGGTTTAACTACGTAAACAAAGGTTCACCGTCAGCACTGCGTCACAAATACTGAAAGGTTTCATAAGGGCCTCTTTGTACAGTTCGCTGAACAAACGTTCTACTACTACAAGGGTTTATCACTACGTAAACAAAGGTTGACCGGCAAACACTACGTCACGAATACTGAATGGATTCATAAGGGCCACTTTGTACAGTTTGCTGTACAAACGTCCTACTACAAATCATCAACCTGTACTGCTGAAAACGTTATTTTGAAGCGTATACGACAATCTACGACTTGACCGCTTCACTTTTCTTGAACTTTTTGTGAAGACACGTGCAACCATGCAACGCAACTGTTTTGTGACTAGGAAAAACAATCGCATGCAACCATTTGTTGACTGATTTGAAATCGGTTTGGTTTTAGTCGACTCGTATGCGGACCCACACTCCCGTACGCTTCATAAGATTCCCATATCGTTTGGACGAAGTACCGTTACACGAACTAGCATGCTTTATATTTTTCTTCGTTGCATGCGACACCCCTCCCACTTTTATTTCTAGGGGTCGGCGTCAGTCCTGTATTGTTTAATGAATAAATTTGATTAGCCTACAATACCACTTACTTCATTCCATAATTTTGCTGGTTACGTATCAGATTTTTTTAATTTTGCGCAGAATTTCAACGATCTTTTAAATAAATATAATTATTATATTATAGTCATTATTAAATGTGTTCCTACTATTGTTGTTTTCAAAAGCAATAAAATATTTGTATTTAATATAAGAAAAGAGCATTTTTATATAATAAAAATAAAATGGTAAATATATCTTTAGAAGCGTAGGGTAACACCCCCCACGGTGTTTGGCTGAGAGGCAAATTTTTATTTTTTTATTTTATTTTTTTAGATTAAATTAAGACCATCGTGGCCTAACAGGTTACCCCAATGCGCCACGATGGTCGAAAAAATAGTAGTGGGTTCTAATTATAATGTAATGCCTGAACTACACTTTCTGGAAGTTAGCCAAGGTAGGCCAAGGACGGAGAATATAGTGGGTTACTTCGGTCGAGTTCGGTTTTGCCCGCTCTAAAATCTCTCGAGAACGGAAGGTAAAGTGGTGGTAATTCAGTCGCCTTGGCCAGCTTCGAACGCTTCCGAACATTGTCGGCAAAAGGACCAAAGTCGGAGCTGCTCTTTCGAGCGCGAGCGGCGAGATACTTCCCCTTTCGCTCTCTCGCGTGTTAAGTGACGAGAGTGAGAGAGATAATGATATGGCGTTTCGCAAACTGAGATAGGACGAGTAACTCAGTTCAATTTCAGTATGCGCGTAGGCGTCCTATGATCAACACGCATGTCGAGAGCTGCATCGTGGTCACGTGGTCAAGTTATAATACCACATGCTTATCGGGGACTTTAACAGACTCTTACCGACATCTTTGAATATTTTAGAGCACCAAAAGGAAATAATTATATATTTGACAGTATATTCTTTTAACAGATATCATTATTATATTTTTTTTCCATATAAAATTACATAATTAAAAAATAATTAGTGGTACTTGATTTTGTTAAAAAAAATCGTTTCAAATATCCTTATGTATTTTCCTAGATCGGTTTATATAAATGTCACACCATAATGAATTCTTATTTAGAATCGATGGCGACAAATTCTAGGATAGTCACAGATGTGGTATTCGTATTCTGAAGTATCATTTATATGCCTTATGACATTTTGCAAAAGCCGATAAAGATTTTGCGTAAATTGAATATTTACTACCGAAAAGTTTTCACTGATATTGTATTGGTGAGTACGTGACAGAAGCCGCCGTTCAGACGTCATTCACGGCCGCCGTCCGGACGGCATATGAAATTTGTGGCAGTGTGGTCATTTACTCGAAGTCGTAGGTCTCGGCTGATTTCAGTTATAACTTCAGTTCGGACAACTTCCATAGAGCGTAATGCAGGAATTACAGTTTTATTATCAATAATTAAGTCCGTAAGGTTCGATTTTTGTATTTGGTAGTACTAAACAGATGCATGGTTATAGCTAGCTCATCGATGATCCAAATTTTTGTACTTGCGACTAGGAATCAATCTAATTAAATAATACTGTATAATAAAAATTAAAATGTGTCCGTCGAAGTGTAAAAACGTCTTCCAAAATAGTCACATGCCCTAAATTTATTTAAATAAAATACAGCGCTAAGTGGGCGCTCATTGAATATATCTTTCGTGTATTACCTCAGCAACGACCCTGTCATATAGAGAATTTGCATAGGACGTTGCGATTTTGATAACCCGAGACGATTTTGAAGATTCCGCCAGGGTTTCACGGTCGGCTAGCGAGTTATTCATGAATTAATTAACGGCAAGGATTGTGTGTCTAGGGAGCAGAACGAACCTCCTTAACGAGCCAGACTTACTTAAAATCCCTCGCCTTCGTGCAGTAATTGGATTTCGTACCTCTTTTTACCTCTCTTTCTCGCTATCTCTATCTACACACCCAACAAATCCGAAATCAGTTGACATTAGCAATTTGCTTTTAAATGAAACAAAAACACTGTTGCTCAGCGCGAGACAAAACACTTTGCATACTTCATACGGTTAATTCGAAAGCTTAACAAATACAATTTTCAGTTAATAAATTTAATCAGATATAAATATATGTGCTATTAAAATTTCGGCTCAATATACAGTATCCCAAATGATAGTGTTTCATAAGTAAGTAAGCGCAACTGAGTGCTACGTTCTCCACCTCCCTCATGCCTGATATCTCATGCGAATAACAATCGCGATAGCACAGGTAGGAGGTCAGGCCTAGCTCCAGTCCAGACGGGTGACAATAAAATTATATGTAATGTTATAATTAGATCGGCGCACGAAGCGCCGCAAGTCATTTTATATGATCTTTGATTTTTTACCTTTTTAATTCGATGTGGTAATATCGGTCTAAGCAACTATATTTTGGGATAAAGTTGGAAAATTTCCCGAACCATTTGATATGGTGTATTACAGTTAATTCAAGTGATAATAATTGTTTAAAACTGCATTTGGTATACCTAATAGTTTTGTAATAAAAATAAAAGTAATACACATAACTTGTATTCATGTCAATGACACTACTATATATTAATTGATGTCATTGACATTGAAAATTTCTGATTAGCTATATCAACAAATTACTTTTATTCTTTATATAAAATGTTAATTACAATGATGTTTACAATTGCTAAAAATATAGTAAAAACCAGACATTCGAGTGTTTAATTGATAAGGTAATTTCCGTCACCCTAAGGTCAATAGTATATCTTACAATAAAATTACACAAGTGTATGTGTAATCGGATTTGCGGTCATTACCACCGTGTTTGAAACTTTGAAAAGGATTATTCGAATGGCTTAAAATAGTGAAAGCTATATTCGTAAATACCACTATGTGAAGTTAATTTCTTCTTCCTATACTCCTGTATTTTGGGTGCGGCTCGAGCTGACAACAACATGTGGTGTTTTGCCAGTTGGTTCATCATCGTTCCGTTCATTGTCAGAGAGTCATTGAACTTGATCGCGTTTTAAAATTTATTGTTTGATGAAGGAAATGTTTGTATAAATCTCGTCACAAGCACAATTATGACTGACAGTGACAGGAGCAGCAACAAAAGTTGACATTGACGCAACCGGCCTGTTATACAATACGTGAGAGTCAATTGTCATATCACTGTCATTAGGCAAATTGGTCCAAAAATCGTCTCGATCGTTTGAGTGGTGATCGTTAGCGCTTACGTTTGCAAAACTGTGAGACAAATGTTTATTTAAATCAATATTTGGAATAAAAACTAAAAAATGTCTTAAAAGTGTAGTATAGAAAACAAGTTATAACCACAATTAATATATGCTATACAGGCATATACGCACTGTAAAATATAAGTTATTGACGCTTTACTTAAACTGTACACCATTTCTAAAAAAAAAACTTCAAATTCAAAACATAAATTTATAAAAGGCACTTACGACAGATATGAATGTCTCATAAAGATAAGAGCATTCTTCCAAGTGCAGTTACATCATCATTTTCCTAATTGGATCACTCGTGTCATTGTTAAGTGCGTATAAAAATTCAATGCATCAGGGCACTTTGAGGCAAAATCACTCACCCCTTTTCCCATACAAACTCACTTTTGTCTTTTCATTACATTATATACATAGAGATTGTTAACATTGTGTAGATATTGTAACCTTTCAATCAATAAATCGATCTTAAATCATTATCTGAATTTTCATTTTCACACAGTAGATATCCTACTTGAAGTTACACTACACAAATTTGCTAGAAAGTATAAATCAATCAATTTATACATAATATTACATTCTGATTACATCATAACAATATATTTTTATCTAAAATAATTTTAAATATTATAGATTTTATTATTTTAAATTTTCGAAAAAAATCACCCTATTTCGTTACTATGCTTTGCATTCAAAAATAATTTAAATTTTTATGGTTGATTATGATAGAACATAGTTCATATTAAAGGGATGTGAAGCCGAGTCTGAGACTTTATATTATAATTATGGAGTTTTAAAACAGAAACGTCCAACGTTTAAAAGTCCAACTTGCGGCACGCCAACCAATTCTTGTTTTTAAAATTAAATTTAAAAAAATGAGTTAAAAAAAGATCACCTCGGACATTTTTGATCGTTTACCCAGGTATTGGGTATGCAAACAAAAATGTCTGAGCTGATTCTATTTATTTTTAGCTCTTACCAGCATCCGTAAACAAACAAAAATATCCGAGGTGACTTTTTTTAGTTCCCAACAGCAAAAGTCTTGCACCCCGAAATGTTTGAAAAAAATGGCCCACAGACTAAAAGAAGTTGGACAGTACTGCTTTAAATAATGAAAATGTTTCTTGAGTAGAACGAATTATATTATCTCTGTGGCAAAAATATCAAGATGAATTAAGTTTCGAATAGTACTAGGTATGCGTATATGTGTATAAATTATATCTGCGGGGGAACATTTGAGCAGCATGAGATTAGCATCGTGGCGAAGATAATATAGTGTGGTGTGGGCGGGTCAGCGACCATCCAAGGTTAACGATTCAAGGCCAACACTCATGGGACATCCAAACTATCCTGCCAGTGTCCGAACAACGTGGCAAACTATCCTAACAAATTAATCTGTTTACTCACCATACAAAGTGAGAGAGATCCTTTTACGGTCAATTGGGTCCGCTTGATTCAATTACGCGGTCGAATCCCCTTAAGGGCCGAACACACGTGCATTAAGAAACGATATCGATTAATCGACATAGCCTTGACATTGCCTGATAATTTATTGTTATATATGTACGTGCCGAGTGTTCCCATCGAAAAATAATCTATTCTTGCGCGGTGTTTCGGGGTCATCGTTCAAAATATGAAGCGAATACGAACTAGAATCGTCGAAAACATCTTCCACATACTGTCAAGTCCGTTAACCCCTCTAAATCCACGCCGGATCTAATCATAGATCTACAGACATTATGGCGTGCGCGAATAGCGCGTCCTACGATGTATCCAGAAAATAGCACTTCCTGGATCATAAAATTGCGCTGTTAGAATAAATTTGTTCATTGTATCCAACTCCTATCAAATGAGATGCTAATACAGTGAAAGCTCGACTTACGAGTAGAGATTGCAATTCCGGTATTACAAAATAAAGTACCGCTAGTACCGAAAATACATTTTTTTTTAAAAAATCCATACATCTTATTTGTTGAAAACGAAAAACTACGAAAACGACGATGCCCATATTGTTTGAATTGAACGCAAAAGCGTAAAATAGAAAGATGCTTATTGTAGGGGATTAACCTAAGTGTGGTAGGATGACAAAATATAATAATAGTATCGCTTTTAATCCAAGAGGGCCGAAATATCGCCCCACACTACCTACGCAAAAATCCCACCGGCCGATGTTTCGGCGCAAAAATAAAACAAAAAAATAATTTTATATTTTTGTATATGCGCGAAGTGTCAACATAAAATGGATATATTTGGTAAATCTAACAGTACCTAGCAGTTTCCAGTTATTTAACAGAGAAATGACCGCGCCCTTTTGTGTGATAGGGATGGCTGGCGAAGTGAAATTCTTTCTATTTCTACATTTTTATCTCCATTCAGACATATATTTTTTATCCTAATAGTTCACGTAATATGCTTCACATGCATTAGTGTTAAATATTAGCAATAACTAAGTCTCAATAATAAATATATAATTAAAAAACGTTTTTGAAAAAATTGCCTGAAATATATTAAAAAAAACATTTTTCATTAGAAAAAGTATTTTTTTCTTTTATCTTTGAGAGTACACAAAAAAGTTTCAAATTTTCCAAACACACAAGAATAACAAAATTTATTTAAAAATGCAAATCAATAATTTAAAAAAAAACTCGTATTTTAGGCCAAATTGTCTGGGGACTAAAAGGATTATGCAGTACCTACGTATTTTTTATTCTATAATATTTACATAGCTCAAGTTTAATTAATGCTACTTTTAACATGAGTAGAATCAAATAGACTTTTAACATGAGTAGCACAAATATACGAGAGATATTTTTGAAAAAAAATATTATTGCGATAATTTAAAATTATTATTTAATATGCTATAATTAAAATAAATCACATCTCAATCACAAAAATCATCAATTACATAAATATGTATTGTAAAAAAAATATGTCACATTTTGAACATACAGATTTACAATTTTCTTCGCACTCCTTTCTCATAAAGTTCTTTTAGATAATCGTATTTGATAAAAAATACTCAGTAATATATTTTATTGGAATAAATTGGCGAGTGGTACTTTAGCCCCTGGTATAAAAATTTAGGAGGGATACAGAAGCGGTCGATCAAAGACTATGTTGTTCTAGATTTATTATTCTAAAAGACGAAAGACTTAATGACATTTCAATTCTTTTTAATAGGAAAATTGATTTGACGTACGAGTAATTTGAGCTACGAGCTCCGTCACTGAACGAGTTAAGCTCGTAATTCAAGGTACCACTGTACATTTCTCGCGTTAAGAGAGTGGTTGACCTGATGGTACATTTTATTAAGATTTGTAAAATATCAAAAGAAGACACTAAATATAAAAAGGCCATCTAAGAAGGTTTTGATTGAGAAGGACAAATTGCTGCAGGAGCTAAAAGAAAAATCAATTCGGAAATTTGTATTCACTTAAGGTAGGGCATCTAAATACCCATCCAAATACATTACCCGGTTCTCGGGTATTTTCCCATAAATTAACCGGGTACCCGGCTCAGTCCCGGTTTATTTTTTTACAATACATTACGCTCATAAGACTTTTTTGTTAATTCCAAAGTAAAATTTATTAAAATATATTTTTTCATCGTTGTTATTTTTTTACAAAAAGCAATATTTCAAAATATAAATACATCTAGTGTTTCATATATCATAGAACGAATTTTTTATGAAAAATTGTTAGCAACGGAAAATACGCGTTCACTTGCCTTTGGTTAATTATTGTAGATAGCAAGCAATTAATTGTTTAATTAATATTAATCGAAAATTGTTTTTGGAAGCGGAATATCAAATGAAACTAATGTAATTTTTATAAAGTTGTATCTAAGAAAGATTAAATTTTAATCTTAATATTTTAAATAGCCGCTATTCTGAAACAATAAAGCGAATAAAGCCATTCGATGCTACGGACGTCTATTGACGTCAACATAAGATGTTTCACAGGTCCATTACGTGAAATTATGCGCTTATCGAATGTTTCTTTTCATAAATTGATTGTGGCGCGCCACAATCTTGTTGAAACCATAACTCTTTCATTATATTGGGGAACGAGAAGTCAGTAATCATGATATATATATATATATATATATATATATATATATATATATATATATATATATATATATATATATGGTTAATATTTCTAGGAGTCGGATTACTCCGCGTACTTTTTTGATTCCGTGTGGAATCATGGTCCCTACGTTTCGGCCAGATTCGCCCGGCCATCCTCAGGGGAAAATTGAGAATATGAACATCCGGTGTGGGCAAAGCCCAGCATGTGGTTGTTAAGATCTGAACAACCACATGCTGGGCTTTGCCCACACCGGATGTTCATATTCTCAATTTTCCCCTGAGGATGGCCGGGCGAATCTGGCCGAAACGTAGGGACCATGATTCCACACGGAATCAAAAAAGTACGCGGAGTAATCCGACTCCTAGAAATATTAACCAAATATTTCTCCGCGAAAACGCATTCAACCACATATATATATATATATATATATATATATATATATATATATATATATATATATATATATATATATATATATATATATATATATATATATATATATATATATATATATATATATATATATATATATATATATATATATATATATATATATATATATATATATATATATATATATATATATATATATATATATATATATATATATATATATATATATATATATATATATATATATATATATATATATATATATATATATATATATATATATATATATATATATATATATATATATATATATATATATATATATATATATATATATATATATATATATATATATATATATGTAGCTCTCCGTTGACTGTAAAGTTCTGTACAAAAATATGGATCACATAAAGCACGCCAAACAATGACTTTTATGGATGTAACGGCGTTTCAATAATGACTTGTGAATTTTCTTCATTCTAAATGCGGTAATTTTGGTTGTTGACGTAGCCATATAACTAAAAATCATCGCTGAACAAAATGTTATGCTAAAAATGAGGATCATCTCGTTTTCGGCGCACAAGATAATCAAGAGGTTTTAATTATTACACGCGCTGGATCTTGTAAGCTCGTAAAGCAAAATCTTTCATAATGTGTATGGACACAACTCACAACTTATTCGGTGCGCACTGTACGATGTCTCTGCGGATGCGTGTTATCAATTAGAGTATGCGTGGTGCGAAAACGGTCCATAGTTATTCGAATTACTTGCTCGGATGGACGTTTATTTCGAAAATAAATTTGCAAGCGTTGTTCTGGCGTAAATCTATTCATGGTGAAATGACAAACCAAACTGAGCACAATCACGTGTCGCTGTAAAAAGTGTTGCCAATTCGAAAAACAAACCTCTAAAAAAATTATAAATTCTTAAATTAACTGAAAATCGTTGATGTTGCTAATACTTACGGTATTATATTGCTTCTCTCATGTGTTTGTATGTGTATAAAGGTAGGTGTGTTTTAAAATAAAATGCAGCGTTAATTTCACCAGACATTTTTTTATTATTTTTTACGACCTCTTTCATCATCATTATGTAACAATAAATTGAGAACTGACCCATGCTTACAAAATACTAAACATACACACTTGGCAACCGTCTTAGTTTGTTTACAATTTAAATTATTTACTGGCAGGTATGATATGTCACGGTCCTACTGATTACAATTAATTTCAATAGGACACCCTGTTTAACAGTGCGACGTCAAAGAGACCGCGCGGAACTGCCACCGAGCGAGAGACCGATCTTTTCAATCGACGTTTACGAATCTAAAATTTATTTACTATGTCGATGGGACAAAATAGTCGGTAGGTCTCTGGTGTCTCGGCGATTCCGCGAGGTTCACACGACAGTATAGATAGGAGTGCGATTCTGTGACATGTCATTCCCGCTTCGTCACATGACGAGGAAACGATTCGACACGAAAACACAGTCACAAACGATATTAAATTTAACTGCAAGAACTGGATTTCGACAAAATATAATATAATAACAATACAATATTTAACATAACCGATCAATCGTAAGACAGCGATTATACATTTTTTTTATATAAACTTATTTCCAGTTGTACATTTTTAAACTATTTCATTACGCATAACGCGGATATGCATCTTCGCCGAAGGCGAACGCGAATCGGCGCCGCGCATCGTATATTTTTTCATTAAATTATCTTTATATATAAACACAAAATTGAGAGTAATAATACTTCGGTAAAGATGCACGCGCAACACGAAGAAGGATCGAAACGCGCGGTCCCGTCGCGGTACCGATAAGTACAAACGGTCCGATCTCGCTTCGGCGGTATATTTTTTAAAACAGTACAATCGACCGATTACGCTAACGCCGAATCGGCCCGGGATGGGGCGCGATCGACCTATTTTAACTTCTAAGTGGGGTTTTAACATCGACCATGCGGAAAATTAATTTTACAACGAACAGACCAGTTTCGACGGGGCGCCGGAGAGTCTCTCGGCGACCGAATCGTACGACAGAGATCGCGGCCTCTACGGGCAGGCCCGTCCGGGGGCGGCGCCCCGGATTTTTCATATATAAATATATTCATATAATATATACGTATGCAATTTTTTAATATTTTAATCACTTTTTTTTAATATATAATATATACATAATATAATATGAGGACGCGCGTTACGAGCGCGCCGCCCTCTTTTTTTTTAATTTAATAAAATTATTCACTAATAGCAAATAGAACGAAAAATGCCGCGGGACCGGAATCACCCGGCCCGCACTGTACAGAAACCTAAACGGTTGATTGCACTCTCTCTCTCCTACATCATAGGTCGACTATCGCGCGACGCTCTCGCTAAAAAAAACAACGTAAACGTAAAACAACGTCCGATCCTTACGCGCGAATATAAATAAGTCGAAATATAAAACGCTTCGAGACGAAACGAAACGAAAATTATCACAAATATATTAAATTGAAATTTGAAAAACCTAACTTAAGTCGTAACGCGATCGATAGGATGAGGCCGGAGGACTCCGCCCGCGCCGATTATGTTATATTTACAGGAGGCGAGGGCGGGTCGCGGCCGTAGAGTCCGCGGGGCGAAGACACTACGCCTCTAACAAAAGTTTGTGCGGGCGGTAGGGCGCGCGCGCCGGAGGCGGCGGCGAGGGCGACTTCTTCGAGAGGTTGAGGGGCTGCGCCGAGTCGGCGATGTCCACCTGCAGCTCTAGCCGCGAGCTCGGGGGTTGGATCGCCGCTTGAGGACTGACGATCGTCGACGTCGGGGGCGGTAAGGGCGATAGAGCTGAGGGCGCGACAGGTGATGTCGCCCACCGCGCTCTCGAGAAGCTCTGAGTCTCTCGCGCTCCGCTCTCGCCGCGCATTATATAATTCTGGATGAGGTCTTGGCGCTTCATCTGCTCGGGGGTCATGCGGGGGCCTTCCATGAGCGAGCGCGCTAGCACCGTGTGCGTGCTCGATAGGGATTGAGCCGGCCGCGATAAGTGCATCTGCAGTTGAGAAGGTCGAGCGCCGGATACCATCGCCGGATTAGGGGCGGACGGCGAAGAGGAGCCGGACACGCGGGTCGCGGGTTCAGCTTCGGCCGCGTCCCGCTGGCGCATGGCGCGGAACTTCTTGTGCGGCTTGTAAGCCTCGTCCATGAGGGTGCTGGTGTCGTACAAGGGAGGCGCTTGAAGCACGCGCTTCAACACCGGCATGTCTTCGGCGGGCCGGCGCTCTTCGGAGCGCTCTTCCAGCGACGACCGCGGACTCGAGCTGCCCGAAGATGTGCCCGGTCGCTTTTCGTGCTTCTCGTTTCCGGACTCGATTCCAGAATCGGTGGGCGAGTCTAACTTGCGGTAGCGTAAGTGCGGGTGCGTCTGGACGTGCGGGTACACGCGCGCATGCTGAGGTCGACCGGTCACAGAAGCTACCAATCCGGCAGTTCTGAGCTCGTCTTCGCCGGAGGACGCCGATCCTCGGGATCCTCCCGAGTCGGCGCGGGGGCGCACGGGACAGCGCGCTCCGGCGAGGGTGGCCGCCAACAAGGGAGTTCCGGAGTAATGGTCGGCCTCTCCCGAGCACGCGGATTCCGTGCTCGAGACGGAGCCCAACGGACTCTTGACGGCATCATCCATGGCGACGTCGGAACCGGAGGACCACGAAGATCCGCCGGCGGGGCACTCTCCGCCGTCTTCCTCGGCGGACCACATCTGCTGGCGGAGCAGCTCTTTATGCTCCGTCCTGAACACGACGAGCTTCTCCGTGTGCAGCGTGCTCAGCGTTCTCAGATCCGGAAGAGTCTTCATCAGCTCGTGGAGGAACTCGGGCTGCCCGGGACGGTTCTGCGATACGACTGTTTGCAGGCACGACTTGAGCTTAGCGTACATACGCTCGACGAGATCTACGTTGCGGAGCCCGGGACGGTCGGGCGCGATCAACACTATGGCGCAAAACAACCCGATCTCGGCATCCGTAAGACACATCGAGTTTATTCTCTCGGCGAACTTAAACGTGGAGTCCACTAAGAACCTGGCGTTGGCTCCGTTTTGAATCGAATCGCGCTTCATCACTTGTCCGTTGAGGCAGATAATACTATCGACGGGCGCGTCGAACATGCATATGAGGCGCACGAATAGCGCGTCGAACAGGCCGCTCTTCAACAGCGTGAACTTATCGTCCTGCGTCAACAACTGGAAGCCGGGGATTAGACCGGCGAAGTCGATGACGCCGCGGATGACGTGGGCGAACCGCTGCGAGAACTCCTTCTCAGACTGAAGCTCCGGTGCGGGATTCAAAGGACACGCCTGAAAATATAAAAAAATAAGTGTTAAAAAAACATACACATATAAATACACTGATTGCGAGATCTCCGATTTCGAGTTCCGCTAGCGAGAAAACGAGTTTTCTCGGCCTTGCGGCCGCAACCTTGCCGGCGGAAGTAGCGAGCGCCGAAAAGTCGACTCTTCTCGCGCACTTTCACCTCCTCGAGATCGGATAAATCGGACGAGGAAGTATAAGATACTGACCAATGTGGGCATGGAATAGCTGGGGCAGTCTCTGGCGCGGGCTCTCATCGCGGCGACTCGCTCGCGAGTGAACTCGCAAGTGTCTAGATGAGCCCTTACGACTCGAGCTATCAATCTGGGCTCGTCTTCCAGCTCCGCGGCGGCGGCTCCCGCTGCAGATCTGCAGCTGCTGGACTGCTGCATGGCGGCGAGGATGCGCGCCTTTTCGCGTTTTGGAACGCGCCCGAATCGCACGGCTGCAAATAGAAAAAAATAATTCATTAGTAATTTATAATGGGGCGACGACCCTCAGCTGAGGCACGCGTCGAAGGGCTTTTGTCGGATGCGTCTATCGTAACATATGCGAGACGGAGATAAAAAAAATGGAAAATAAGACAGAGGGTGTCGTAGGGCGCCAGGTGTGCGGCGCGTGGCGGCAGCTGCCGAGCCGCCCTTGGCAGCTGCCCCCGCGGGGTCACAGCCCTTATCGAGCTGAAGAGAGAATCTCTACCGTCCATAATAACGGGCGAAAGTGAGCGTCGAGTTTCTAATTATGAACGGCGAAAGTGAAGCGAATAATCATTTGGGTCGGCGCTTTTCATCAATGATACTATTATTTAAAAATACGTACGAGGCGCATTGTGGTATTTGACGACTCCGTTGAGGATCCCCTTCAGTATCGGTAACTCTTCGCTCATTTTTAATACCATTAAAAACAATTTGGTGCACGATTTAAAAACAAATATAAACTAAGTATCACTTCAGTATGAGATCGAAGTTTAATCGATCGATATTATATATAGTAACTGTGTTTCACTGATCACTTTGGCATTCGTAGTGGGCGCGGGAGTGTTTTCGCGCAGACCGGCACAGACGACACGACATGGAGCGAACGTACACACTCCGCGGCAGCCGCGCTACCACTGAGCGCCACTCGGCCGGGCGGAGGCTCGCGGGGAGGGCCCCCACCACCGCGCCGTTCGCGTGCCCTTGAACTTGCGCCGCGCGACCGCCGCGCTCCCTCCCCACTCTTCTCCTTTCTTCGCCTTTCCTCCGGTCAACTGCGCGATCTCGTCGAACTCTTACCGCGATCTAGATACTTGGCGATTCTCATGCGCGCTATTTCATCAATTGTGGCCAAAAGTTTAAATTTGAATCGCATCATTAAAATTATGATTATCATTAATATTATTATTATTATTACTCTTTATATATTATTATATTAATCGATGTCTGTCTATGCGTATATAAATATACATATGTATATAGAAATGCGCTGTACTTGTGCAAAGTATGTAATGGACAGAGCGAACGTTCTCGACGAGTATTCGAATGTTGCCATCTAGCGGCCGCGCGCTCAACTAACGGCCGGGGACCTCTCGATCGCAATTTTGTTTTTTTTTTACTTTTTCTTAATATTTTTTTACTCAAATTGTGCGCAAAAAATATTAGGGTCTTTATTTATATAAAGCATATTAATACGATTATGTTCCTAATAACTGATGATATACATACATTAACCCTTTGATGTAACGGTGTTTTTAAATTATTATTTTTACATTATACATTATTATAATTAAATTCGTTCAAAAAATGTTTCATGTCATCGTCATAATAACGGCGTAATTTACTTTTTAATGACGAACAACGATATATCGTTGTTTGGCATTCAACGAGTTGAATATAAAACACTTTTCCTTTGTATTTTATGAGTAGTAAAAAAGTATCTTAGCAAAGTGTGCCCTAAGAGTGTTTTATGTTTTTTATCTACTATCATTAATATAGTTTGATTTAAATATGATTAGAATCACAACATTGTGTTATTAAAATTTGCTATATCCCATACATTGGAGATGCTGTATTAATATTTTTGGTATTTCAAAATACATAATAACTAATTACAAGTATTTTATTTTAGTAGAAGAAAAAAATAAACAATGATTTAGATTTTTATAAAAAAATAAATAATATGTATTAGATTACCCCATATACACGATGATACTTTTCGGCTTAGTTTGATGAGGTATTTTTAAAAGGATTTGTTTTAAAATATATTTGCATTTAAATAAATACTATGTTCCACAAAACGAATTGTTTGTGTATATATGTATGTATGTAAGATAAATCTAATTCAAATAATTAATAGAGCAATTATTTTATATACTGCTTATTTAAATTGTTCTCGTTTTAAAATGTCTTTAAACTTGCTTCGCGCCAAAAATGATTCGTACAAGATATTTCTGCAAAATTTATTTTTTACAAAATATTTTAAAGAAAAGAAAAAAGTAATACTAGCTGAATGATTTTTGCAAGACAACTTTCACAAAATATTTCAAACAAAAGATAAATAAATAATATTAGCTGAATATAGAAAAAAAGTAAAAGTTTTATAAGCGTTCTAAAGCATATTTTTAACTCTTAATTTATCAGAAAAATTTTACTAGTTTTGTATTCTAGAATAAACTTTAAAAAGTGATAATAATAAATGAATCTAAATCCTTGACAATTGATATTAAGTGTATTGTATATAATCCTTCTGCATTTTAGATAATAACAAAAAAAATATACATACATATATTGAAAATCAAATTCGAACTATTTTAGTGCAAACAGTATGTTGCAAATATGCAACATTATAAAAATAAGGAATTTATGAAGCCATATAGAAATATCATCACAATTTGGAATATGTTACAAATTTGTACCACATTAAACTAAGGGTTAATAGTGAATTATTTTTAGAGTACATACTATGTATGCGCATTTAAATAAATCTTTGGATTTTTCAAAGGTGTTCACTGTTTTGACAAATATGCACAAACAATTCGTTTTATGGAACATTTATTTTAAATATTGTTGACTTAATTGTTCTCATAGTTATTTAAAGTTAAAATTTTTAATCATATTCATTTGTTTATTTGCTATAGTTATAATAGCAAAACAATAACATTGTGTTTATTTTGTTCGTTTGTCATAGCATAAATAGTAACAAAACAAAGCGCGTCGATAGAAATAGAAAAATCGCGCATGGTGGGATAGTAGTAGTGTTCGATCGCGAGCGCAATAATGCTCAGAGGTCCGTTATCGTTCGTCGGCCGCGAGGTCGTCGCCCGAAAAGTGCGCGAGGCCGCCGCTAGGTTTCCTTCGCTACTCGCCGCTCGCGCCCCGGGTTCGCGACTCGGCTAAATAATATTTTCCCCAAGAATTTCGTCAATCTTCCTTCGCGATATCGGGAAACTTATAAAAGTCTATTCGAGCGCACCCGCGGGGAGAAAATCGCCGCTCGGAAAAGTGAAATTGCAAATCTGAGAGATTAGAGAAAAAATAATTTCTCTCGACTCGCGTTACGAAAGAGCCGCGCGCCGAGAGTGCGGCGACCCGCGCAGAGAAAGGCGACTTTCTCCGCGCGGAAGCGGCGACTCCACTTTCGCTGCTTTCTTCGGCGCGCTCTTGCGAAACTCGGTGGTTACGTCTTCCGGCGCTGTGCGTAGATTTCGTAACCGCGCGTTCGACCCGAGAGTTCGACGCTCCCGGGCGGCCGGCCGTTCCCGCGCCTTTTGCGCAAACCGTCCCAGAAAAAAGTTACGAAAACGGAGTTGAATATAAATTTGTTTACCGCGGGCGGTTACGAAACGCGGTCGACGCGCGGATTCGGTTCCGTTTTGACGGCCGCGGGTTGCGTCGCGCGCGTTATGACATCTTCGCCGACGGCGATAACGCAACGCTTTCTCTTATCAGCGACGACGATGACCCGTTTTTTCAATTTCGAGTTCGCCGACCCTAGAGCGGCGCTGCTTCGCAAGGACGATTGCGAAGCGATCGACTTGCGAGAGCGACCTTCTGAATTTGCGCAAAGCGACCCAGATGCGGGACGTCGCCCTGCGAATCTTCAATCAATATATATGTTGCGCTTTATTTGTTATATATAATATATAATACGACAGTGGCACGGTTTGCTACGTGACAGATAAAAAAAAGACTTCAACAGTTCGTCCATAATAACAAATTACGCGAGGACAAAATAGCTCTGAAAAGTGGGTCGCTCCGGGGCCGCGGTCGTTTAAGCGCCGTTTCGCGGCGCGCCTTTGTGCGCCTTGAGCGCGCGGGCTTACGGTCGAGTTTGGCTCGCAGTGACGAGGGACGAGAGCGGAGCGCGGGCGGTCGGAGTGAACGACCCGCCGTGGCCCGCTTGCGAGTCACTCACACTCGCGGTCGACCGAAACGGACGATCTATTCGTCTCGCTCTCGCGCGAGGCCATCGCTCCCCCCTCTCTCTCTCTCTGAACGTTCTTATGCTTTTGTTTATGGACGAACTTCTGAACTACATGATCGAAATTAAAAAATGAATCGTCTAAGTGGGTCACGATCCGGAGGTCGGCGCTCCCGCCGGGCTGCGACCTGACAATATGGAGCAGCTTGATCCGAAACGCGACTGCGAGTCGGAGCGAAGTAAAAGTGTCGAACGGAGGCCGCCGGCCGTGCCAGTTTAGCGGGTTCGACGCTCGTCGACGGCCGACAGAAGAACGCGATCGACCCTCGCGCGTTGCGAAACGAACGCGCGATTCCCTACGCTCGACCTAATAAACCTGTCGCGCCGAGCGGGCGACCTCAACACGGTTTCTATTTCTAACCCTTCACCGGCCGCGCCTACCTACGCCCTTTCGACAAAAACGCTGCGCGCATACTAGATAAATTAAGAAAATAAAAAAGTTGATAACTCACCATCTCTGCTCATGCCGACTGCGATGCATTTCTTCAAGCGGCAATACTGGCAGCGGTTTCTGTTGATGCGCAGGATAGAACATTGCTGGTTCTTGGTGCATGGTCTGTATTGGATCTTCTGCTGGATGGAACGTCTGAAGAAACCCTGCGAACATTCGTCACCGTCAGCACCGCAGTCGCTAGTGTCCGAGTCCGAGCGCGGAGCGCACCGACAGGAGGCTTCGCCTCCCGAGTCACTATCGCACCCGGAGTCGTCCGAGTCGCTCTCGGGTTTCGACCCCTCGAACAAGGGTTTCGATTCGAGCATTTGAACTAGCACAGTGTGGGTCTTTTTTAAAACGTCCGATTTTTCAGCGCGAGGCTGCTCGCACCGCTGAGGAGCAGCCGAGGTTTCGTCGCTGTTGTACACGCAGCCCATTTTTGTTAGTTTTTGATTTGTACGTTTGCGAAACGTCACTGCATAGCACGTCGAAGGCGAACGTGTAGAGTGAGAAACTGGTCACGGCGCAGACCAGATACTAGACGACCGAACCGAACGGGGCTTCGACGTCGACTGCGAGCGAGGAGTAGCTCGGGGCCGGAGCGGGCGGAGGGGCTCAGAGCTCGCGGCCTACTTACCGGCCGCTGAACTCGGCCCCGTCGAGGGAAAGTGAGAGTGTCACTCGACGTTACGGCTAACGGGACGATCTATGCCTCGCGAATACGCACCACGAGAGGATTCGTCCTCGCGAATCGAAGGCCAAAGATGCAATAACAATACGAATATGTTCACAGAAGCATATTCACAGAAGCCTAACTTTAATAAAATATCTTACATTATCAATTAGGGTTATAGGAAAGTCAAATTTATTTAAACATATTTTTTACAACTTTACCTTAATTGAGAATATACAGCCTTCGCGTACGTGTTGGTGTCGAAGCGTTATAATTTTGCGGCCTTGTGCGATAAGGCGAAAATCGGTCGCGCGCATTGCGAAGGTAGCGTAAGCGCAGTTCGTCGACCCGCGGGTATTTTTCGCGTACGTTCCGTAAATCCGATCTACATAGAATCTAGCCGCAGAGGCCGATAAGACGGACGAAATCGCGCGATAGCGATACGGCGACCCAGTTCGAGTCGCGCCGAAGCAAAGTGCAAACCTATCCCAGTCGCCCGGGGTGAACGACCCGCGCTCACAACACGCCGGTCGTTCACCGGCGGACTTTGCGCAACCCCCGATGCGCCCGACACCCCCGTCTCCCATTCATCCGATCTATTTTTACGGCGTCGACTCGGCGCCCGATCCGTCCCTTTCGTGTATCGCCTTTCGGCGACGGCGAGTGGGCGTCGAGCGCCGCATTTAGAAACGCTCGTTTCGGTAGCGAAGGGCTACGCTCTGCGGGCCGACGACCGGTCGCGATCCGAGGAAGTTCGCGACCGTTACTCGGTCGAAAATCGTATCTATGTTGAGAGTTATCGGCACGCGGGCGAATGTGGGTCGAAGGGTTCGCGCGCAGGTCCCGCGGCCCGGGCGAACGCTCTCGAAATGCAAGTCGGGGTCGGCGACCGGGCGGTCGTCGGCCCGGCGAGTCGCGGGTGACGTCACGACCCCCACCAGGCGCGCGCCTACCGCAACACACGCGGCCCGTCGTAGCGCGCGCCCGCTCTCGGACATGTCACTCGGCCAGAATACTACGACGGTAGTAGCGCGTAGGGGCGGGAAAGCGTTCAAAAAAATACTATTTTTTTCAAATAATTAACCTCCCGCATTTGAAGCAAGATTCAATAGCAAATCTTGTGTATCAAATTGTGTAAAATATCTAGCTGCACATTTCATAAATCGCTTAATTGTCTTCCAGTAAAAATACTATTTTTTAATCTAGAAATTCAATAAAAATAATACGAAGAACTTTATTTTGATGTTATGAATTCCAATATTCTAAATTAATAAATACATACTATAATCACCATTTGCAATTTAAAGTATTTTTGTTAAAATATAGATTTGCGTAAAAATGATTTTTTAATAAATGTTATTATAAAACATTTACTTTTTTGCTTGAAGTGTTTTCTACTTTTGTGATAATTGCTTGATCCGACGTCATCATTGATCAATTTTTAATTGGTGTGAATAAAAAAAATCATATTTATTTTCATTATCTATTACTTAATAATTTAAATAGCCGCTATTCTGAAACAATAAAGCGAATAAGCCCATTCGATGCTACGGACGTCTATTGACGTCAACATAAGACGTTTCACCGGCGCCGTTGCAGTGGGAACGCTCGTAACGCTCGACGGCGCCGACACGATTTTATTGCTTTTGACGTGAATTTTTGACTTCTGAGAAATAATAATTGTTTTTGCGCTATCCTATTGACCAAAGTTCGGTTTGAATATACTTTGAGCAACACTCTCATATCAGAAGTCGTATTAATATCGGTATGGATAGCTATCATATTTTTAAAGCATAATGTAGCAATATGCGATATGCGCCGTCTGTCTGTAATTGTTCTGCTTATTTTTCCTTGAGTTGATTTAGTTTGTATTTATATTAAAATATAATTAGTTTTAGAACTTTCATTAGCTTAGGTTTGGGTTAGAACAGAACATGGACGTTTCGCAACTGTCAAATTAATTTTCATAAACAAATAGAAATTTTGTATTATTAAAAAATCTATTTTTTTATTATAACTATGATTAACGTATTTTAAACAGTGTATCAAAAAGATAACAATTAGTCCGAGTAACGTGAAAATTTCGCATTATTAAAAATTTATATTATACAAATATTATCCTCATATTAACTTTGTGAATGTGACTTCTACGAAACTATGAAGTAAGATTTGTTTTAAATAAAAATCAGGTACTGTCTATATCATCAGATTTCTTCGAATACTTAACAACCAGGTCAACGACTTCAATATGTAGATATTTAGGTGGTTCTTAAAATCATGAATGCCATTAGAGGCACTACACTACTCCACAACAATACAACTCATATTTTTTCCACGTTACGCGATCACAACAAACGGTTGCGTAACACGATCACTATCGATAGACACACGCAACTCTGTTGCGCATTTTTGCACAACGCGCAATTTTCTCTCGTGT
Organism: Plectrocnemia conspersa; assembly: GCF_051122295.1. Lineage (NCBI taxonomy): Eukaryota > Metazoa > Arthropoda > Insecta > Trichoptera > Polycentropodidae > Plectrocnemia > Plectrocnemia conspersa. The sequence continues at coordinate 12,356,835 of NW_028277167.1, forward strand.
GTTACGCCGCCGCAGCATCGCCTAATTATGCGCACACTTTTGCTCCGGCGATGGCATTACATATCGCGAAAGTCGCATTGCGTGACGCGCTAATTCGTAATTACAATTTTAAATCGCGATCTAATAAATAATAAGAAAATGATTATAAACGCATTTCACTTTTGATCTGACTGACCGTTGCGGTACAATTTCCATGAAAATCCGACATGTAAACATTTCTCAGAAGCACATGGGCGCGTTCGCCCATTCACCGTTTAGTTTTTCCTCGTTTTATCTAGCCTTCTCGGTAATGTAATTTTGGCATTTTCGCGAATCGATCGCGCTTATCAATTTCCATTTTAGTTTCCGGACTCACTGTGACCGGTCAGTCCGGACTGGTCGTCGATGACCGCTCGGCGACTGAGCGTAATATACGGCGATCATAATCACAACTATAAGGATGTACTACGCTTAATAAAAAGTGTTTGTTTTGTAGTGTATAATATGATATTGTAGTCATTTGAAGTATATTGAGTTTTCCGTATAGTTCTCGGGGCACTAGAGCGAGTGGAAGTACGTGACTTGTTTCTAGGGGCAGCCCTAGTCTCGTTTGTGACGCGAGATGCTGCATTCGTCAGAGCGGGACCTAGACTTCCTCGTTGCGTCGCATCTACTGCGAGATGAAGCCGAGCTAGCTAGCTGTGGCCGGTTTTTAGCAAAACGCGGAAGACGCCTACCGGTGAACTCCCGAGACGATGCTCGCTCTCCTTTCCGATCGAGAGCGGAATGCTGGATGGAGAGTTCGAAATCGGTATTCCGTTAAGTCGGCGTCGCGTCCGAAGGTGCCACTTTGGCCGGAATGCACTATTGGCCGCGTCTCTGTCTATTCAGTGGGGCACCGTCCATCTGTCCCGCTAATGAATTTTCGACCTAGATTTAGAGTATCGCCGTCCAGAATTCGCGCGCTTGAGGCTCGCGCGGACCGAAAATAGCCCCGGGCCCGAAGCCTCGGGTTCGTCGACCCTGCACAACAGACTCCGCTCTCCGGGTCGCCCGGGAGACCTCCATCTCTAACCGGGGCTCGGATGTATGTCAAGAGGGGTTGGTCGCTCTCGTTCGACCCGTCGTGCCACGTTCCCACATTTTCGCTTTTGCACCTCCCACGCACATTAATTATTCCAAAAAATCGTGAATCGGAAAAACCACGACTCAATAATGACTCAATCCTTTCTGAATTTTAAAACATAAAATTAAATAATCATCTCGATTGTAAGCAATTTGATGAATTATTTGAAGTACTCAAAACTATATTTTTTGAGCCACTGTTTCATTATTAAATTAATAAGAGAGCTACTCGGGGACGTTATTTAGGGGGTGGGGTGCATTTGCCTCTCCTTGAATTTGGCCAGAAAAATGCATGTCATGATTAGGTGATCATTGCTCACATGGCAATCGGTTACAAATCGATCGCAAAATTATCAGAACAAATCAAAACCAAATTAATTGATTAAAATAAAAAAATAATAAATATTCATTCACTATTTTTTAAATAATTTTATAATATACATTATTTAATTTTAATATTATTAGGACACAAAAGTGAAAAAATCGATAATCGAAATAAATGTATAAACTATTTTTTAAATAGCTTTATCCGGTTTTACAAGAAAAATATCCGGGTTAATCAATAATGTGGCAATTAAGTATTTATCATTTAAAAATCGAAAGCATATGGATAATATATTAATTATGAAAACGTCATGAAAGCTGTTGATTTGTTGAACTAAACATATTAATGAACAGTGATAGATATAAACATAATTATATAATAGCTGATCGTTTAAATAAATAATAAAAGCAAATTAATGCAATGTATTTAATTATTATACCGGAAGATGTTTTTTAACTCGTTCCATAATTCGCAACTAGTGTTTCAGCGCAATCCAGAGACGGCATTTTAAGGAAGGGGGGGACATTTGCTTCCTCTTGAATTTAGTAGGAATAATGAAATATTATGAGTAAAAGCAAATTAATGCAATGTATTTAATTATTATATAGGAATTGTCTTTTTAACTCCTGCAACTACTCTGAAAAGTATCTTGTGAGCAATCGATTTACGACTGATTTCCGTGTGAGCAATTATCCGTTCATTAATTTAATTAAATATGTACAATGAATCTTAAATGAAATGACGCCTCTGATTTTAAACCAGAAATTCGGTTTATCCCTCAAAAAAAATCTAAAAAATACAGTTTCGAATATATCCCGAAATACTTTTTAATTTGTTCATTAAAGCTGATTTCGTAATTTATTTCGCAATGTAAGTAATATTTAAAAAAATTGTTAATGTTTCACTTATAAATTTATTTAAATCTCATTAAAATTACTTTTTACTGGAAGATATTGACGAGATTTGTTCAAATTTGAGAGACTGGGTGATTTAAAGCAACAGCCTAACTGGACCAAATTTGTCAATCGAACAGGGCGAAACATCTCCCTCCCCCTTTGAATTAAGACAGAAAAATGCATGTCTTTTAATGAAACACAATGAATTATACTTTAATGTGTTTAAAAAAATACAACAATAAATTTGTTTAAATAAAATACAAAAAATAAGCACAGAATATTGTTTATAGAGTAAATTATATGTATTATGACTTTTAAGTGCACCGAAAATGATGAAAACAACTTATTATGAGGGGCAGGTGTAGGCATTAGCCAACCCTTGAATTTGGTCAGAAAATGCATGTCATTTTATGAATTTTAATAAAATCGAATTATTAAAAAAACGACTACTGCAAAAGCTGAAATGAAGTCACTGATTCTAAACCAGAAATTCTCTAGTTATCCCTCAACTAAAAAACAATCCTGAAAATATTTAATAAATGTAATTTCAGTGAAATGAAATTATATCGGAATACATTTTACCGGTAGATGTATATTATTTTACCAGTAAAAATATAATCTGGCAAGTTCTAGTAAAATTATATGACTTTAACTTTTCCATCCAAAATAATATATCTTTACATACTTATAATTATTTATTTACATGCGATGTATAATATGTATTTTACTAGTGAAGTCCAAATACATTTTCACCAGTAGATGCATATTTCTACTAGCGTAAATATAATTTAACTGATAGGCGCTAGTTAAATATTATGCTGAACTAAAATGAAACTCAATTTGACAGTTGCGAAACGTACATTTACTGTTCAAACTTAAACGAAATCTAATGAAAGTTCTAGAACTTTCATTAGGTTTGGTTTAAGGTCAATGGGAGGGCGCAAAAACAATTATCACTCCTCAGAAGTCAAAAATTCACGTCAAAAGCAATAAAATCAGTCGCAATGGGAACGCACGGTAACGAGTGTTCTCACTGCGATGGCGATGACACGATTTTATTGCTTTTGAGACGTGGATTTTTGTTTGTTTTGCGATGTTTCATGTACAAAAAAGGTCACGCAAAGTCTACTACTTGGATACGTTTCCTATTATAAAATTTATTTATTAACTAATGTTAAAAATTGCACTAAAATTTTAAACAAATAATACTGAAAAGTTTTAACCTAATAATGAAGTACATATTGTATTGCAGAACTAAATAAAAATACAAATTAAAGAACTTTAAAAATTAAAAAAATAAAGAAATTGTTTAGCTACTCAATAAAGTTTGTCTTAAATAAATATCTAAATTTTCTTTGAGAAACACAGCAGCTTATTAAAAATAAATTCACGCTGCGTGCGTATTGATATTTTCTTAGCCTAAAAAAGGTCGTCCCATAAGTCTTAGCGTTTCTAAAGGTACAGGTTAAATAAGTTAAGCATTAAAATGTGTAATACTTTACTAAATTATAAATTCCGCATCTTTTTCTACACTTATTCTTCATATGTTATCATTTTTTTGTGTCTGATTCGAAAAATAATGTATATGTCGTTTTTTAAATCCGTTTTTGTAAAATATTTTTTTCAACCTAAAAACTATTGCAGGGATCTAAATAGATGATAGTCATTTAGAGCAATGTCTGAAGAATACGGTGGGTGAGAAAGAAGTTCCTAAGAAAATCCATCGATTTTTTTCTATCGTCTTCTTGGATACATGAGAGCGAGCGCTGTCTTGGTGTAAAATTTAATTTATAGAACTTTTGTGCTAGCTTCTGTATCGTTAAACTCAGAACTGGTTTTATGGTAGCACTAATATCCTCACTAACAACCCCTAAGAAGATATTTAATGTCAAAATTCCCGGAACGAAATTTTTAGAATCTTATTTGACACATTTTTAACTACCGAGTTGAAACTCATAGAGCATAATATAACTTAACTGCGATTATTTTATCATCACTGCCATTGTTGATTTAGGGTTGAAAATATTGTAATAAAATATATTCCGTTACTAAATAGCATTATTGATACGATTACTGTTAATAAGCACCGAAAGAATAGTGAATTTTTCGTTAATTTAAATGTATGAAAAAACCCGAGACAATCTGATATAAGTAAGTAAATCCATATAGAAAATTTTAATTAAAAAAAATATTTACGGCATGAACCAAACTATTTGCAACACAAACCAGACAATTTGTAACATGAACCAAGTTATTTTCGCAGAGTTCATGGAATAATTAACGATCTGCTCGCACCGGTTGTTTATGCGCTCGCATAAGAGAGAGATGACGCGTCCGGAGCGACGAGAGCGCGAGTCGACGACCCTAAAAGTGTAAGTAGCGGAGTGCAGCGGAAGAAGGAAGTATGTACGCGCGCGCACCGCGGGTCGGCGACCGCTGGCGACCTTCCGCCCGGGTCGTCGCCCGGCCCCTCGCCAATATAGGTCAGCCAGCTCCCGCGCGGGTCGACGACCTCCAGCCACCACCGTTTCACCTTCCTGACCCACATTGCTATTTTAGACCCCTCCGTGCAACACATCGCTCGCCTCGACAATTGTCCGTTACTACGACCCGTGCTGTGCCGATGACATCTCGGGCAAAATAAAAATTTGATTTTGTACTCTTTTCAACGACTCATTTATATTGAAAAAAAAATGTAGGGAACAACCCCCTGTACCAAGAAAATAAATATCAATAAGCAGAAAATAATCACTATGAAGTGAAATATATTTGTTTTATATTACTATTTGAATAAAAAACAGAAGAAATCTCGCTACGCAACTGATTTTTTATTGTATTGACAAAACTTAAATGTTTGTGCAGCATTTAAGGCATGATTATTGTTAGATTTTCATAGAAATCTGATGTTTAAACAGTTACATGTCAAAATGCTAACAGACATAAAATTAACCGACATAATATTAACGACTAAATGTTAACACGACATACATATTTATAAATGAATATTATTTATTAAATAATAAATTAATAAAATAATATATTTACAAGGTAGTTGTAAATTTAAAATAAGTATATAGAGCATATAAAAATAAACGACAAAAATTAAAAATAAATAAAGTGAATGCCATATAAGTATATTTTATATTTACAAAAACGGATATTATTTATTATTCTGTATATAAAAAATTAACGAAATAAAAACTAGGCATTTTATAAATTTACTATTAGAATAGAAACCAACTATTTTACCAATTAACTATTAGAAATTATTATTTTTTACCAAATAAATATTAATTTAAAATTCGTTCCTTTTTTATATTGTATATAAAATTATAAATATAACTTACTTATGTTTGTACAATACTTATATGACATTCACTTAATTTATTTTTTATCTTTGATGTTTATATGCTTATGTTATATTAATATATTATCGATTTTCAATCCTTGTATTTTATTTATTTTTGTTTTTGACAATAAAACATATTCAAAATTTATCACTTATTTCGAAGTTAAACAATGCATCTACCTTGTAAATATAATACAAACGTTGTTATGTCGTGTTTACGTTTTGTCGCGTTAACGTTTGCCTGTTGGCGTTTTTTTGTGACACCTGTCAAAACTTCCATGAGTAAAAAAATCAATATGAGTATTTGAAAAGAAAACAGTATAATTAAACCAAACAAAATCTGGCTTCGCAGCTGTACTTGTATTATATTGACAAATATTAGATTTCAGTGCTATATTCATGAAAGCATGATGCTTGAAAGATTTTCATCTAAATGAGTAAAAAATACAAAATTTATATTAGTATTTAGAATGAAAACAGTAAACAGAAAAATTCTGGCTTCACAATTGAATTTCTAGCTTAAGTTTCAGTGCAATATTCAAAGCCTGATTATTGATAGATATTCATAGAAATTTGACGTCAAAACTTCTATGAGTAATAAAAATTAAATTTGTGTTAGTATTATATTTGAAAAAAAAAAACAGTATAATTTACCATAAAAAAAATTAGCTTTAACACTAAATTTGTGTAATCCTGATAATTTGCAAAAGTTGTTCAAAAAACCGATATTATTATTATTCTCTGTTTTTTAGGTAAATAATAAATATTAAATATTTATTTAGAACAGTTACTCGAAAAAACGCGTTTTTTGTAATATAAAAATAATAAATTGAACAGTAAAAATAATGATTTATAATACGTAAGTTTCAGTGCAATATTTAAAGCATGATTATTGATAAATTTTCATCGAGATCTGATGTCAAAACTTCCATGATTATAAAATATACAATTTGTGTACATATTTAACTGAAAAATTTCTCGATATGCCAACTGTTTTTTTTTATTATGTATTTATATTATATATAAAAAAAATATGTTTCCTTTTTTTTAGGAAGGAATTATATTGAAATATTCACATATATATATCACATTATATTGAAATATTCACTTGTAAATAGGTTATTACATAAATAAATAATAAAAAAAAAATTTTTGAGTCTAAAAAATAAAAAATAAATTTTAATCTAAAAAGCTTATTAAATATAAAGTGAGCCTAATTCAAAATATCAATTATATAATATAAATTTTAGAAACAGTAAAAATAAAAAATAAATAAACATACTAATCGCCCTCGATAAAACTTTTTTAAGGATTTTCAATATAAAAAAAATGAGAAATATAAATTGTACAGAACTGATTTGTACAGACAAAATATTTTGAGATAAAAATGAATATGAAAAAACATTTATGACCGACATGTATCTGACCTAGGTATAAAGACATTTTCCGGGGGCTTAAACTGGCATAATCACCTCCTAATGTCCTCCTAATATACAGTAAATTATTTATTTTAATTCAGAACAAATTTGACCGATAGTATAAAATATATAATTAACTTTAAAAAAATAAGTTAAAATTCAGGGATAAAAAAGATTAGAAACATTAAATTATAATAAGTTTCACTACAACGCTTAACCTCTATTTCTACACTTCCCTATATTTTTGATCTATTTTAACCGAAAAAAGTGAAAAACTGTTTTTTTATAAAGAAAAAATATGAGATTTGCCCTAAATTTTTTATGTTACATTTATCACCCTTCGCATTTTATTAGTTTTGTATTTAAAAAAATCTCGACTCACAGATTTTTATTTCCTAGTATTGAAAAAATATTTTTAATCGTAAAAAAAACACTACAAAAAGCTGCACTTTCATGTTTTAAATGACCCTCGCTTCTCACTCTCCTTCGTTTATTTATTTTAGTATTTTAAAAATAATTCTTTACCTCACTTTTAGTATTAGCAAAAAGCAGTATATTTGAACCGAAAATATTCTCGCTATGCAGGCTAAGTTTTTTTATTTGTATATACAATAGAAAATAACTGAGCTTTGCTACCGTATTTAGAGATTCAATCCTCACGCCAATTTTATTAGTATATTTGAAAAAAATTAGTATAATTGAGCATAAAAAATCGCTTGATAGCTTGATTATATAAAAATCTTGAGAGTTTAGTTATGCCGTATTTAAGTCGATTCTTTTGCTTGCTGTTTTGTATTAATGTAAAATTACAACATACAAAGATTCGACTTATCGAGAAATGTGAGAAAATATTTTGGCATTTTGCTCATAAATATTTTGGACACCGTTAAGATATACTAGAGTAGAGCATTGTTCTTTCCCGATGGAGTTTTATCACTTTAACGGTCCGCTATTTGCTTATGGCTTATGTAATACACATACATATAATAACACAGCGTGCATTGTAGTACTTTTGCGCAAATTTATAATACCGTTGCGATCGCTCCCGATCCTCCGACATCTTTTCCACTTATATTATAGTATATATAGAAGGCTTCGCAGGAGGCTCGATATCGTGCATAATTTAAATAAATTACGGCAAGCGGCACGTACTGACCCGGCCAACTCAACCGATACTAGTTGTTGCCTAGACGCGCCAGGTCAACGGACTCCGCCCGTTTGACCTAGCGCAACTGAGATTGCAATTTTTGCGAAAAAAAAACTATTTCACGCTCGGACGCGCGTTTATAGTCCATCGTGATCAAAGTGTGCCAAAGATCTATTGCAAAAAAGCGATCGATAAAAAAATCGATGCGGGTTGCTATACACCCCGCGCGTCGATATCACTTCGGATCGAATTAAAACCGATCGATGCGATTTTCTCCGCATCCAGGGTCGACGCTCTCGTCGTATGTCGTTGACATCAATTTAAAAATGATGAAAACCACCAACAGGACAATTAAATCAATTGAATTTTATTATCGGCCGAGAGAGCCCGGAGAGCATAAATTAGAAATCAGTGACACCTTTCGCATATTGAGGTCGTTGACTATGCGACCTGTCCCTGGAACTGCGCCATTTGCCAATGAAGAGAAAAAACTCGAATTAAGGCGACGGAGTTTCACAATCGGGTCCGATATGTGAAACGTCGGCTTGCGCAACTGAAACACTCATTCACGAAAAAAGCTCATTTATTAAATATTCGTGTTCGGCGGTGACGAAACGCCGCCATCGATTCGCTTCTCTTTGTGATATAAACGTTCTCAGTATTGTTTCTGTTTCAATCCGCACTTTCGTCTAAGACTTTCTTCGATGAAAGCGATTAATGAAACAATATATAATTATTTCGAATTTTTGCCATAAAAATATGAAACAATGCAGAGCGTAAAAACGTGATTCGCTATATCGCATTACGTGTTTTGACATCGATTATATATTTATAAAACGCTCTATTTAGAACATGTCTCTTTAGAACAACAACAAGACGTATCCCTTTGTCGTTGCGCAACTGAAAAAAACCTTCATTTATTCAATGCAATGAGCACGGGTAATGATTATATAAAATTTATAATAACATTATTTGCTTATCATTCATGTGCGTGCGTTCGATAGACAAAATTCAACACGTAAAAAATATTACGCTCGCATATTTACACACCTGTCCGTAGTGGAATTTTGCCTCGCTTCACTCTGGGGCTGTTCAGTACTACGGTCATTCAGCCGACGCGAGAGAGACGGAGCTATTTTACGGAGAGAGACGCAAAACCGCCCCTTACTACGTTATCGACGTAAAACACGTAACGCTGCGGGTCGTCGAACTTTGCCTTTACGGGGTGAAACACGCCGCTAACCGGGATTTTCCGGTTACTAGTTTTTCCGACACTCAGTCAATGACTCATCCGTATCGCGTTTCTAAAAAGAATTTGTTTATTTGGGCCGCGCGTTTGGAAAAGAATACGGAAACGACGGCACTGCGTTTCGTAATCGCGCCTTTCCTCGAATTAGACACGTACTACGTTTACGTACACGTATCGCGCAACACCTGCGGAGATTTACGCATCTCATGGCCGTAACAGTAAAGCGACGCTCGTTTGTCACATTAGCGAAAGAAAAATATATATAGGTACGGCAACAATGAACTATTCGTCTCATGTGCGAATGGCCTTATAGCGGTTTTTTAGACTTGGTCCAATAGTTAACAGGAATCGCTCTATAGAGGGCAATGCCTATAAAGAGGTTTCCGGCAGTCGTGACGCTTTAGAGCTCGCCGTTGTTTGTATAATAATTCAACGAGGACCTTATTCGCTTATAAACATCTTTAAATAAATTTATTGTAACACTGAAAATGCTTCACGAATCTGTATGATTAAACCGTTTCTCTGCCTTTTTTGTATTTATCGACCGGTCGCAGAATATCGGTCAAATGAGGAGGCTCGCTCCTATGTGGAAAAATTTCTTTCTCTCGCGTTCCAGGCAGTTCAACGACGAGCTGTTCAGGTCGTCGACCTGCGGTCAGAAAACAAAAGCGTCCCGCGATCGTTGCACTCGTTGCGAAAGACCGTCTGTCCAAAATGCGCTCTGCGGCACGTGGGCGCAGAGCTCATTTTGCAGCAAAGTTCGGGTTGCAACACATCGGGCTGTCTTCAGTACGTTGGCCTATATATTCGGAATAGGCAGCCACTCTGCATTACGTTACGTCGCCGTCGTGACGTAAGAGCAGGGGTAAGAGAGCGATGGTAGGCGAGCAGAATGAAAAAAAAAGATGAATGGACTCATTAGGGTTAGTCTTTGATATAGTGTAGAATAATCAGATGGCTGAAACATCACTAAAACTCAAAATTGGTCAAATATGTATCAGATGGGGACCTCTTTTATTTTATATCAATATAAATTTCATCGAATACATTATTTCATAACGATAATTTGACATATCCCCAATTAAAAAAAACCCATTGTTTGCCTAAAACCAATAATCAGCTTTAAATACTTTAGTCAGAAACCAGCTTTTGAAAAAAAACGGTTTTCGAATTCCAATAACCTAAAACTTGGTTTATGAAGTTTTACTAAAAAAAGGAAAATTCAGTTAAAATAGCGAAAAACTGTTTCAGATTTTTTTCAAACTTTATTTATTTAATATAAATATTGTTACAAAAAATAAAATAGCATCTAATTAATAAATTGGTTAAATCTATATTAAATTAATTTATAACAAAAAAAAAAAAAATTCACTAAAATTTTATTCGGTGTTCCTATTTGGAAAATATGTTTTTAAAAAACACAAAACGTCCATTGATCGATCATTTTATAACGAATTTTCGTTAAATAAAAAATAGAACATCCATTTTTTGTACTCATAAAATAATCAGCTTTTAATGTTTTTGAATTTTATTTTTTTCTTATGGTTTCTCAAGAAACTTATTTATCGATCCCTCTGTGGTTCTTTTAAGACTAACGCTCTGATTAATTGATTCGACACATTCATCTTCAGGATCTGTTTATACAGAGATTTAGATGTAGTCTATTGTATGTTTTCACTTAATTTAACGATTTTAATTTTTGAAGCAAATAAATTATTTGAAGAAATATTTTTTAGATTTTGCAAGTATTACAATATAGTAACCAAACCAATTTGTTTTCTTTCTTGAATTCGTTTTTTTATATAATTTAATAACTTATCAAACTTCCGAGAAATTCGAATATAACTATTTATTACATGGTGTTCATTCCACATGCGAGAAGCAGTAATATCATTTAAAATTAAAATAATAACTCTCTTAATTCCCTTCCCTTTTTTGTTTTACGTAGTTCTGAAGAAAACTATTTTTTTAAGAAAGACATTATAAAAAAATATTTTAATATGAGAAATTGATGCTTTGTTTTTAAAATACAATATAAAGAATTCAGTTTCTATCTAGAAGTTCAAAAGAATTTTAAAAACCCTCCCTATAGTCATTTTTATGCTCTTTTTATTTATAACCAAAGCGGTTTAAAATCAAACTATTAACGTTTTAATTAAAAGATCTAATATTTAAAACTGAGTATTAAGTTAAAAAAACTGGCTTCGAATATCACATATTAAGCTAAAAAACTGTCAAGCCCTATCCTTGATACATTTTTGCTTTATAGTAAAATAACATATATTTGTATAGTAAACCCAAAATTCGGCAATTAAAGGATTAAAATCATACATACATATATACATATTGAATTATTTGAGATTTTTTTATACTATATATACACAACTGCTCGATTATACTTAATCATTACGATATTAATCGTGAGATCAGAAAAACATTGGGGGTTAATATCGAATTAAAGATCGACTCTTTTTCTACAAAAATTGTTTATTTCGTCATTATAACTTCTTACAAGAAAACAGATACGCATTTATTTACTCCTTTAGCTAAATATGTCAATAATATTATCTTTAAAAAATACTTTTCAAGTCTATTTTTGTAGCTTTCATCCCATCACCATCTATCTATCGGCTTTTATCATATTCCTTTATCATTTGCCTCTATGTTTAAAATAAGTCAGTGACATTCAACTATTTTTAATTGAATTCATAATTTGATTAATAAAAGTTGAAAAAATAAAATTTTATTACTCAACTGTTTTGAGGTACCCCAGATATATATAACTTAATAATTGATTTAATGTAAATTGTTTTTAAAAAAATAATATCAATACGAAATAAATAAACATAACTTTAATTTTATAAATATTGAGAGCCTCTTAATTGATATAAAAAAATCACAAAAGCCGAATAATATATAATATAAATTAACGAAATTTAATAATAAAAAGTGTTTTTAAAAATCAATCACTTTTTATTTATATAATTTACTATAAATGCAATATAAAATAAATAATAGCAACTTTGGAAAAATACGTAAAATTAACTCATATTCAAAGGGATAATGAAAATTATTTTTAGTGCATTTAAAAGTAGCCCGATTTGATAAAAGCATAACCGGTCGTCGTAAATAACAGGCGGCAAAGATGACTCGGCGTTCGGATCTTTGTTTGATCGACCGTTGAATTCCAAATCGCGGTCTCGAACACAAAAAAGATCGGATATTGAACTTAGACCGCTAAAAGCTAAACTAAACCAACAGCACTCAACCAAAAAATAAAAAATAAACACATCACTTTGAACGTAAACAACGTTAACTGCATTGATTTTTTGCACGATTAAGTCAATGTTACTAATAATATATTTTTATCAATTTTTTTGAGCTTTCATAATATTTTAAGTAAAAACTAAAAATGTGCATATTTTACAATACTTTTTCATCTGATTTCACTGCTTTTAAATTAATAAACCGCGTCTCCAAATTAATGTCAATCTTTCCGTAAAGCTCCATGCGATATATTTTTGAGCTTTTATCAAATTTCATGCAAAAAATGAAATAATGCAGATCTTACATTATATTATTGCACTGTAATGTATTCCATCTGATTTTATCGATACATTAACATGAGATATTCACCTCATGTTACGTCCAAATTGTTGTAAATCTACTACTTGTTACGACCGTGATATTTTAAATTTGATTTTAATTATTATTTAAAAATGTATATGTTTTTTTTTGTAAAGCTGTTTAAAAATACTTTCATCAGATTTATTCTGAAACTTCATTTTGAATCAGAAGCGGATGTAAATGAGTCGTAGGATAAACTGCTAGATTCCGTTCTTTACAGCCTGAAACCTAATAAGGCGATGCTCCCCATCAAAGCTGTTCAATCTGACTTTTCGACAGTCACGTCCCGATCTAAATTCGTACGCCCAACAGGCATGCAATCAACTCGCTAATTTTAGCGCCGCACACGTACGTCGGTTCGCGTGCCCGCAGAAATAGAGGCGCCTAAAAAAAAGTGGGCGATGATTAATTCGGTCCGAATTACATGCGCGCACACGATCTCTCTCTCTATCTCGGTGACTAATTAAACCAGTGTTCGATCGTTGTTTGTCGTAAATGCGATCCCGTTAAATTAAATAGTTCGGCGGTGGCGAATCATATTGTTTGTTGCGGCGGCGGACGTACCCATCAGATACGGCGCAACGGTACTATACGCGCCGGCGATATAAAAGTCATTTTTACAAAGGCGACGAGGAACTTTTGTGTTTTAATACACTGTCAGTTACGCAACTGTAGCGGTAAACGGCGATTTTGTTGCGGAAAATCGCTGTTAAAACAAACTAGTCTATGTAAAGTTCAACGATGCTCGCCTCCGCGCCAATGCAATCTACACATCCCACCATTAAAACGCTGTAAATATAATATATCAATATAGCCCCACGGATAAAAACACTATTTTAAGATTGATAAAATATCATATTGAATGACTAAATAAATTTTAATTTAGCTACAATCCAACATCCCATGAAAAAAATATTTAGCTTATTAACACATTGAATACCGCGACTTTAATGTCAAATTTAGAATGCAGTTTTTTAATGATTGTTTTTTTTGTATTCGCAGTAATAAATCAGGGAAATCAGTGACGTCAAACTGACAAGAGAAAAACAATATGAGAGCCCAAAAATAAATTATCACTTCTCAGATTAGTTTTAAGATGGTTTAATAATTATAAAAGAAAACAAAAAGTTAAAATAAATAATGTATATTCTGAAGAGAAATTAGTGTCTTATGGAGTACCACAAGGGTCTAAATTGGGACCATTGTTATTTGTTTTGTATATTAATGATATAGTTAATAACGTGAAAAAATGTAAAATTCATCTATTTGTGGATGACACATTAATGTATTGCATATGTGATAACATTAAAGAAATTGTAAATAATTTAAATAATGAATTAAGTATATTAGAAATATGGTTAAAGAATAATGTACTTAAATTAAATGAGAATAAAACTAAATGTATGTTTAATAATTATAAAAATGTGTTAGATAATAGTACCAAAATAGTAATAAATAACTCTAGTATAGAAATAGTGGATAATATAAAATATTTAGGAGTAATTATTGATACAAAATTAAATTTTAAAGAACATTGTAATTACATATTAAAAAAAAAATAGTAGAAAAATAGGTTTATTATCTAGATTAAGAAATATATTAAGTATAAATACAAAAAAAATAATTTACAATAGTATAATATTGCCCCATTTTAATTATTGTGCAACACTATTAAATATGTTAAATAAATTAGACAAACAAATGTTGCAAAAATTACAAAATAGGGCAATGAGAGTAATCTTAAATAAAAATAGATTAACTAATTGTAAAAGTATGATTGATAGATTAGAATGGTTGAATGTTCAAGAAATATTGAATATGAATGTTTTAGTATTTATATATAAGTTAGAAAATAATATGTTACCAGAATATTTTAATAAGTATTTAATAAGAAATAAAGATGTACATAAATATAATACTAGAAATAGAGAAAATTTAAAGATAATAAAGTATAAGAAAATAGGCTAGGGGAATTATGTACGGAGGTTTTGATTTATATAATAGTCTTCCAAGAGAAATCCGAAACAGCAAAAATATAACGGGTTTCATAAATGGAATAAAAAAACACCTTCGTACATATAGAAATAAATTATAATATTAAGTCTTTATTATTGTATATTTTTATTTTTTATTTCTGTTATGTATTTTTTATATATTTTTATATATGTTTACTAAATTTGTTAGATGTAAAGATTAGCTATTAAGCTAAATAAATTAATAAAATAAAATAAATAAATATTAGAAGTCGAAAATTCACGTCAAAAGCAACAAAATCATGTCGGCGCCGTCGCAGTTGGAACGCTCGCGTAATTTAGCGTCCATACTATTTTTATATTAATATTAAAAGTCGAATGAGGAACATATAAACCGAATTTTGACCAATAGGAGAGCGCAAAAAACAATTATCACTTCTCAGAAGTCAAAAATCCACGTCAAAAGCAACAAAATCGTGGCGTCACTGTCGCAGTGGGAACGCTCGTTACCGAGCGTTCCCACTGCGACAGCGCCGACACGATTTTATTGCTTTTGACGTGAATTTTTGACTTCTGAGAAGTAATAATTATTTTTGCGCCCTCCTATTGACCAAAATTCGGTTTGAATATACTTTGACCAATACTATTAATATCGGTAAGGAGATCCATCATATTTTTAAAACAGTGTAATATGCTTCAGCTTAGAAACATTGTTTTTTGTAGTTGAAGTTAAACCCACAAAATTGTGGATAGTATTCGATGTTTGAATATTTACCCATAGCTTACTCATCGATACAACGCACCACTTTACCAGGAACGCGACCCAAAATTATCGCCGTGACAGTAAAAAAAACAACAAAATGATTGGGTCACACCAGCGGCGGTCGTTCACCGAGGACCGTTGCGCAAGGGACCCACAAAAGTGGTGTTACAATTTCCCACATTAATCGATGGCAATAGAGCAAGTACACATTATAATCAGTCACGTTTGTTTATATTTATATTTTTTTCAATAAGGCATTCCAATTTTTGAAATGGACTCGTTTAAAAACAGAGAGAGAGAGAAAGAGACACGTCACATGCGTCGCTGTTGCGCGTAACTCATGCGTCATCCATAGTTTACAATAAATTAATTCTAAATTATAAATACGAGTTTGAGAAGCGCGGAACGCGCGTCATGAATTCATGAATTATTACAATTACATGCCTTCACTTTTTGTTGTTGTTGTTAGTTATATATTACTTCAATTTTTATATAACATGCAATGAAAACACGATTATTTTCAGCTGCATATTTCAATATGAATTAAATTAGCTATAATTTAGAAATTAGACTAATTCATGATAAAGTGGTTTAAAATAAATTTACGACAGTCTTATACGTTCATATGAGATTAGAAAAAAATATTGGAGTCAATGGTTCAAACTAATTGTATGAAAATGATATTATATCAAAATAGGTCAGATCTTGTGGATGGATACTTTAGCAACTGGAATACTATTTTATAACGCGACTTTTGCTCGTGCGCTATGTTTGTCATAGTCATCTCTCATTCTCTCTCTCTCTTTCTAGACTATGTAGCTTACTTAGCTGGTCAAGTCCGTTCGTTGACATTTCGGCTCTTTGCCCGAAATGTGTGCGTACACGAGTTCTGCGACACTCGAGCTAACTGTACCACATCTGATTTACGGCCAGAGACACGTGACTCAGGTGAAAATACGGACCTTTTTCCTCGTGTGTACGGTTGACGTAAGGTGACGTCAGTGCATCGCTCGGGTCAACGAACGACGTCTGCAAATTCGGTCATTATTCATGCACCGAGGAGGAAAAATTATACTTCGGGAGGTTCGACGAACTCTCGGACCGGTGTGCATAATCGATTTTGCTTTGAGGGAAAACGTGAATAAATACTCTCTGGAGAAGTACTGTGACATTTACAGGGCTCTTTTAAATCACTGAAATCCACATACATCAAAAGCTTTGCACTACTTAAATTTCTAAGTAAGTCGTTTGAATGATACATGCATAATGAAGATAAACTTGAGCTTCTCGGTAAATAAATAAACGTTGTTGTTCCATATTCGCTGCCGTGTGATATAACAGAGAATTGTATGCGTCACACTTATGGAAAAAATATCGTACAGTGTGTGAGCCATCTGTGAGTCAGTAGCGGAATGAGTATCGCATAACGGTATATCGGTCATGGCGCGGTGACGCAACGCTAAACTTTATTCATAACAAATACACTATAACACGTCACACGATTTTCCTATGGTGGATTTGTTGCACCGGGTCAACGGACACGCTGTCCGTTGAACTCTCGCGAACCTTTTTGTTCGGAGGCCATCTGTTGTTCTCGCAGCGAAAAAAAGGTTCGAAATAAACGCACAACAAACGGAAAAAAGTTGTTGTCGGCGTGAAAAGCGGTCGCTGAACCGAAAAACGTAAACACTATTTGTTTTTGTGCAAATCGATGTCGTTGAACGGCACACATTCGTGAGCTTATCGACGGACGCAATAATTACTGTCGACATAATAAGTTCGTGCTTGTTACATGAATATAACTTACACAAACTAATTATTTTTTGTAATAAAGGCACGGCATGTGGTCGTGAAGTTGGAGTAAATAATGTTTATTACTCATATATCACATCCCATCACCATATATCGGCCTTCATACGCACATTCATCAATCCCTAACATAGATTAAAAAAGTTTTGATGCAAATATTTGGCCCTAGACATTTATTTATTTAGCTAATGTATCTAATTGTATATACACTAAGCAAATATAATAAAAATGCATAGTAAACGTTTTAAAGCCAATTTTTTAATAATTGTATTTTCGTATTCGCAGTGGTAAATCAGTGAAAACAGTACATTAAACCAATACGATAAAATATTACGTTTAACCCCTTGAGAAGTATCGCCGTACATGTACGGCGGTCGATCTTTCACTGTTTTGAGATACCCCAGATAGTTACATATTTATTACAAACACTACAAACTTAAGATACTGTTTTATTTTCTAATTTTAAAATCTGAAGTAAGCAATTTTACACTTTAAGCCTTCGATATATAATATCGTTGCACAATAATTTAAGTGGTACCTAGAATTTTCATATATTTGCTATTTAACTATTTAAATATCGAATAGTAAATATATTCGCAAGATTATTATGAAAATTAAAATATGCAGGGTTATTATAAAAGTATCAAGGCCATTTTTTTTTTATTTAAAAACTATTGTAAAGTTAAATTTTATATATTACAATTAGTAATAAATGATTGGATGACCAAGGATGCGAACAAAATCATTGGAGCAGTTTTCTTGGGTTTCAAAAGTATAAAGTTAAATAAATTAGAGATTATATGTATAAGAGAAATAGTATTAATTTAACAAAACATTAATCCAAAAAGAAAATAATATCTCAAAAATAGTATCTAAATAAGGACCATCTAATAATATAGAAAGGTGTAAATTACATAAGTTTGTAGGCAACTAAAGAAGTTGTGGATAATTAAGTATAGTAGAAAGAATATGCATTTAAATAAAAAATTAAAGTTTTCATTCATGATAAGTGAACGTTGCACAGAGACGCCTAGCGACAGAGCTTAAAACTAAATAAATATTTTATTAAAAAATATTATTATTTAATTTATCAAAAAATTAAATTAATGTGATTAAATAATATTATTTATTTACAGTTCAAATTTGATAACATAAAAAAATATTTTTTAAATAATTATTTATCGCGAGTGGTGGCGCCGCTCGGCGGCGCGTAGCGGAAGCTGCGACGAGGTCGGCAATCTCGGTCAACGACCTTCCGAGGGCATCGGCTTGCGGCACGCGCACGCAACTGCGCAGAGTGGGGGTAAGCAATTGTTTACAACAACTGACTCGCGATAGTAAACAACGCTACACACATTCCATAACAGTGATTTGGGACAGTTACATGAAGCTCTGGTATAGTTATATAGCAATAAACAACGCCTGCTGTTGTTAAATTCGGCCTATTATAGAAATTATGAAAATCAATTAACATCAATCAATTCGTGCAATGTTTATGTTGACAATATTGGTTTTATGTGTGAAATATATTATCGCTTAGAAATAATAATAGCATTTAATAAACAGTTTTATTTTATAACACGTGAGTCTTATCATAGAAAAATAAGATATGTGCTGTTTGTTACACGTGCCTGTTATCTATAAACAAAATTCAATGTCAGTTTATTTTTGACGCTGCGTGGACTAGTTTTGCTATTCGCCGCTAGGTGGCTACGGTGCTAGTGTGACACCAACGAGACTTTTTTATTAGCTATTTAAAATATTATATGAAAAATTATATAATATAATATATAGAAACAAAATACTTTTTATTAACAATATTATGACTTATAAGTGAGAAGCAAATGTGGCACATCTAAACCGAATTTTGAGCAATAGGAGAGCGCAAAATCTGTTTATTTTCTTATAAGAAAAATATTTTAGATTGCCTTCACATCGGTAAAGAGAGCTATCATATTTTTAAAACATGATGTAATATCGAATGCGATATTTTTCAGCTTATTAGAAATATTTTAAACTAGACCTAACGAAAGTTCTAAAACTATTATTATTTTTGGTTAGGTTTGGGTTTGAACAGAAAATTAATGTTTCGCAACTGTTAAATAGTTTCATTGAAATTTTAGAGCAGCATCTAATTTCAATAGCGTTTAATTATATTTTCTATAATATCAATACATATCTACTGGTGAAAATGTATTTGGACGTCACTAGTGAAAATATTTCACAGGTAAAAATATATATCTACAGGTGAATATGTCTTCCGATATAATTTCACTGAAATGACATATTTTAAAAAATATTATCTGGATAGATTCGAAACTGGTTTCTTTGAGGGATAAACAAAATAAATCTGATAAGAATCAGGGGCGTCATTTCAGCTTTTTTAAGTGGGACGGGAGGGGGACAAAAGTTGACAAAAGTCTTTTAATGTTTCGATTTTATTAAGATTCGTAGTATTTCATTAAAGATATGCTATGAATTAAACTGGCCGCCGATATCATGCGATTTAGCGCCGTTGGAGCACCTAATACCCAACATCAAAATGTCATTGAAAATTATATCGAAAGAATCGGTTGAATAATAACTAATGAAGCAAAATACTATAAATTTTATCATAAAGTCATGATACATGCCTTTGGACTTTTAAAGGTTAAAAAATACTTTCATATAGAATTATTTTTAATAAATGTAATTTCAATAACTTGTGTTGATAATTGAAAATTTGACTACTACACCTCAAAACGTGGTTTTAATCTAATAAAAATAATATGTATTTTAAACCAGTAGTTCTTAATTGTTTTTATATAATTTTATTAGAGTTTATCATCAAGACATATGGCGGAAACATTAACTTCCGCTCTCGTTTTTTTTTTTAATTTTGCGAGGTGTATCATATTAACCATTATTTTAAAAAAAAACGCGGGGGTTGAAAGGGTTCGCGACATATTGCGAACCTATATATTTTTTGTGACAACCTTCGATTTCATGCAGCATCCGCTTTGCAACAAATCAAACAGGAAACACATTTTTTGTCAATGCTAAAATATCATTTTTTTTAATTATCGACTTTAGAAACGTATCGCGTTACTTTTTAGTCACATCACAACGGACAGTCGGCAATCTGGTATTTTTTTAGCCTTTGTGCTTCGACAACCCTTTTCAAAATTCTGCAAAAACTTGTGTGTATATACGCGACCCAGACTAGAGGGGAAGGATCTCATTCAAAACGTCCTTTACCTGCCCTAAGCTCAGACGCGATGAGACTGCAAAATAAAAAGGATTGCGAAAAACCTTTGTGTTTTATACATAAAGGTACATACACACATAAACGGCAGGATCTTTTCGATCAAACCCGATTTTGTAGGTCACATTCTCGGCTGATCCTCTTCGATAAGTCTCCACTGTTTAATTTGATTATGTAGATGTATAATATAAAAAATCGATATAAATCATGCGACGTTAACCCTTTAACCGCGAATCGCACAAATGACCCAATCGTTGTCTATAAATGATATCGAATATACAGCTGTCGTTTTATTTATGTTCAGGTTTAAAAAAAAACATGTTGGAGCTAAAGGGATAAGGGTCGGTGTCGAATTCGAGGGCATCTTTTTTTGGGTCGATTTATAAAAAAATACACGTATACAAGGTCAGACCTATTTTCGCCCGGTTAAACTGCCAACAAAGGGTTTTATATTTTTTGTGTACATTTTATACATTTCGCGCACATTATAGTCGAAGAATTTAATTTCCGATCTTTTTTGTGCCATTCTTCAACCCTTGCGGGTAAAAAATGCGGATTGAAATAAAAAAAAAGGTCGATACTATTTTCATGTATTATGAAAGCGTATTATAGGATTAAAAGTAAAAACGTGAATTAAGATTTTAATTATAATCCACATCTTGGCGCATAATTGAAACGCTGCATGTGATGCAAATGTGACGATAGTAGCATCTGCAAATGTGCATATTTGTGTTTCATTGTATTGTTTTGTAACACATTACATAATCACACCAGACATATGTATATCTAATGATAATTATACAATGCATTATTGGCTTCGACTTTCACTGGGGTAAGATACGTTTAAGTGATAATTTGGCTGTCAGTTAAAAGAAAGCAGCACAAATATTTATTTGATCAGAGCACAAATCATAAATTTGTTTTATTGTGTAAATTTAGTAGAAAGCGATAATTGTGTGTGAAAAACTTAAGAATCATTTTCGCGTTTTCTGGACTTGTTTTAGTCTCAAAACGACTCGATCTATTTAAGTCAGCCCTTCTCATGCAAGTCTGTCGCTCGGCTAAGGACATCGGCCGATAATTTTTATTTGTTTTATTCCTCACGAACGCGACATCCTACCTCTCATCTCACTCTCTAAACCACCGCATTCCTGCACTCTATCCCTCTCTTGCACCATACGAATTCTAGGACCGCTCCTGCGTCGCTCTCGGTGCATTCACCCAGAACGCACACGCACTTGTCCCCATAATGGGGGTTAACTATCATTTCCGACCATCGCTTTCACGTCCGCCCTTTTAACTCAATATATATATTGTAGTATATATAACCAAGCCGAAGTTCAATGATTCATTAACATAAATAATTTGGTTCGAGCAATTGTGGGGACATTTTGATCGAATTTTTATCCATTGACGTGGATACGCCCTTATCTGTTAACTGAGGTCAGAGCAACGACTATGTCTACACTATTATTCGCATATAAAAATATAAATTGTGTCGGGACTACACATAATTGCATTTATTTATCAAGAATGAAAGTTTTTCATGTGCATCTATCTGATTAATCAACGTAGCAAATATACCAAAAAAAAAAAGTGACACACTCTTTAACAAGGATAAAGATCAATGATACATATTTACAGCATACAGGTATTAAAAACAGTATCCCTGATAGCATTACAGCCACGCCAAACGATTGGACAAAAATAAAGAGTCTGGTTCCACCCTGAATCATCAACATGAAAATGTCAGGAACTCAATCAAGAATTTCCGATAATTTTGGAAAGCAAAATAATAAATAAGTGTATATATATTTCTACTATTTTATAACAATTTGAGCGAATAATATCGGTCATAAGAAATATATTTAGAGAATAGCTAAAAAACTTCCTTGATCCATGAATTCTGAGATTTCAACTCGATCTTCGATACGACTTACATGATACGAATTGTAATTATGATAATAATTACATATTTCTCCGCACATTTGCTATGAAAAATAATCATCTGAAATGTGTAGATGGAGGTGGGAGAATTACTTTTTGGCTATAAATCTTATTGTATGTCATTTTTTGCATGCATGAAAATAATCAAAAATCAAATAAAGATTAAAGAAACTCTCGCTGGATGGATTAATTTATTATGGCAGTTATTTTAGGCAGCTAATTAATATTATAATAGTTTTTAGAAAAAATCTTGCAAGAGAAAGTATCAACAAATCTAAAAAAATTGTGCTGAGCAGCCAAAGTATTAAAAATATGTCTTTAGTAAAGCGTTTTATAAAAATAAATGCTTTTATCTGGCGCGTGTAGTGAGATACATTTCCTTTCGCTCGCTCGCGTGTTAAGTGACGAGAGTGAGTGAGAAAAAGTGGGCGTGCAAATGCTTGCGGAACGCATGTAACGCACGCCCTTATCTCTCAATCACTCTCGTTACTTAACACGAGAGCGAGCGAAAGGGAATGAATCTTACAGTACGCGTCTGGTTATTATCAGCTTAACACAGTCGTTAAAAGATATCTGTAATTTAAAAAATGACATATTATCTTTACTTTCACAAACCTCGAACTAAAATCTAAATTTTACGCAGTTGGTCTAAATTAAAGATTCTCAAACTTGAACGACAAAAATTTTCATATTTTGAAAACACTATTTTGATTTCTTTAATTTCACCAAAATATTTATGTAGCTTGTGCTATTGATTGAAAATAAAGCAAATTAGAATAATTTGCTTTAAAAAAAATATTTTTTATAACAATAATACGACTTACAATAGTGAGATTAAATGAGGCACATCTAAACCGAATTTTGATTAATAGGGGAGCGCAAAAAACAATAATCCCTTCTCAGAAGCATAAAATCGTGCCGTCGCCACCGCAGTTATTTAGCGTTCATACTACAACTTTTATTTTAATAATAAAAATTTAATGAGGAACATATAAACCTAATTTGGCCCAATAGGAGAGCGCAAAAAACAATTATCCCTTCTCAGAAGCATAAAATCTACGTCAAAAGCAATAAATCGTGCCATCGCCACCGCAGTTATTTAGCGTTCATACTACAACTTTTATAATAATAATAAAAATTTAATGAGGAACATATAAACCTAATTTTGCCCAATAGGAGAGCGCAAAAAACAATTATCACTTCTCAGAAGTCAAAAATCCACGTCAAAAGCAATAAAATCGTGCCGTCGCCGTCGCAGTGGGAACGCTCGTTACCGAGCGTTCCCACTGCGACGGCGCCGACACGATTTTATTGCTTTTGACGTGAATTTTTGACTTCTGAGAAGTAATAATTGTTTTTGCGCCCTCCTATTGACCAAAATTCGGTTTTAATATACTTCATCCAATCCTCATTTATAAGAAGTCAGAAATTAAAAATCGTCGTTTAATATAATAAGTCGTTTTTGTAGTGGAAACGTTCTGTTCTAGATTCTAGTCCATGATCTATATAAATATAGACCTAGACTCTAGGAATTGCTAAAAGACATTAGTTAAGTCATAAAAAAAAGGCTTACGTAAAATTTGACTGTATAAATTTTTTTCGAAAATAAATATTATGACCTACAATAAGTGAGAACTGAATTATGCATATCTAAACGGAATTTTTGGCGCCAACACGATTTTATTGCTTTTGACGTGGATTTTTGACTTCTGAGAAGTGATAATTGTTTTTGCGCCCTCCTATTGACCAATACTCTAATAACAATAAATTTTGAAGTAAATAAATCTCTCATATACATTTTGTTTATTTTTTTTAGTGCTTCGTGTCACAAGAAAAGCTGCTTTAAATTTAGTTAATATAATTTTCTCTAGTAAATTGACTTAAGAGATAAACTACAATTAAAGTTGTAACTCAAATACTGATTTCAAACAGCAGCTTTTATTGCTTTCAACTGACTGACAAAAGAGGTTAAGAAACTTACTCATATATATATATATATATATATAAAATTTTCAAGAAGCAGCAAAATATTGTAATGATAATTTTATTTGAGTTGAAATTTTTTATGCGTTTAGGAATGCAACGAACAACGAACGCACTGTGGTCGGTAACTGGTTCACGCACTCGGTTAGTGTGTATGTGGAGCGAAGGATCGGCTGTTGGAAGGATATGGTGAGGATGTGCGGGGTGCGGAGAGGGGAGGACCCTCGACCGACCCTGAACTCCTGGACGCATCCGACCGGCTGCTCAGCCAACCTTGAATAGACAAACCGGCGTAGGAGGGTTGGACGACGGCGAAATCACCTTTGTGTCTGGTGAGTAACCAGATCAACCGCGATGAGCCTTGTAAATTGATTTTTAAAGCGCAGAGCCTCATAAAAATGGGGTATAAAGGTTAACGCTCATGGCATTTTTGCGATGGGCAATATTGTCTAGATTCTAGCATGTGATGTCAAGATGCGATAAAGCGATAATACACAAAAAAAAGAGAGAGAGAGAGAGTTTAACGCTCTCGTCGGGTGAACGGATGGAAGACAAAAAAGAAATTGTAAAAGTGTATTAAACCGCATTTAGAATGTAATGGTGCGAGCACCGAGCGAAGAGAGGAGGTCTGTGAACTTTCGGAGCGGCCCTCGCATTATTTTTGTCCCTTGTTTCTATTCTAGTGTCGTTGGTGACACTTCAAAGAGTAGAATGCACTCTCTAGACTTTTGTTTAATTACCATAACGAAAGAGCTTACATCTACATATGAATATATGTATGATGCATACAACCTCGAGCAATAACCCGATGCCTCGCCAAGGCCTCGACTCTTACTTGATATCTATCTACTGATGATTGGAAAAATTCTCATGCAATTTGTGGATATGGAATAAGCTCCATTTGACCTTAACCTGAATCCACAAAAGCGAAACGACGGGGGACCGCCAATATTTTCGCGAAGGGGTCTGGAGTGAAAAGAGGGGCGACCCTGTTTACAGGTCAAAAGTGACCCTTGCTTGCATATAAACATAATGACCGTGAAATTTGCGAAATTCTCAGGTCGGACTACCTGTCGTCTTCCATAGGCGTTTCGAATCGATTTATTGTTATTCATCCACGTACAGATTCAACGGTCAAATTTATTGTTATTACAATATAACACACTGGTATTCAATGTGCGGTTTTTTAAGGTCGCCAATTATTATAGCATGTTTCCCGGTTCAAAAACCAAGCGAGGCTAGCGACTGCTTTCAATGTCAAAAACGCTTATTAGCGATTTTTTGGAATTCACGCGATGACTACTTTGGTCGGTCATGTGGCCTTGTTGGACGATAAAAAATATAGCATGTACAACATATGCATTAGATTTACTTTGTTAAACTCGGCGGAAACCTAACTTTTCCATATATTGAATGGAGGTAATATTTTTTTGGTGTTAATATCAAATCCATTAATATTAAAATGATTTTTATAAATCTTGTCAAAGCAACGATATTTTTAAACTAATCAATCAGCGTTATTTACATAACTTGGCACAAAATATGTTCTATATAGTTATTCGTTGAGAAACAATGTGAAGGATTGAGACGCGAGTCTGTCTGTTTAATATTTTTTAAATTCAAAGTAAGATTTTGCCGTATATTGTATTATCATTATCGTTATAAATGACCCACAGTGTGCTAGTGTGACAACGTGATCAATACTGCATCGTTATCAATCACGATACAGTCACGTTTCATATAATATACATAACGATATTAATTTTTGCTTACCTTGCAACCCTCGCACGAATGTACTCCATAGTGAAAACCGCTAGCTTTATCGCCACAAACTCTGCACAATACTGTAGTTCCGTCAAATTCTGTAAAAATAAAAAAAAATCAATTAATACCCTTCCGCAAAGTTGGCTTTGAGGACGGCCTCCCAATTTGTTCGACGTATGACTTTCGCATATATTTACTTTTCAGCAGCGGCCTCATAGATCAAAAGCGAAAACGCTGGCACGCGCTATTGAATGCCCACACTGATTATGACATAATTATTCCCACGTCGATTTTCACCTATCATCGGGAGGTTTCGATAAAGAGCGTCGGTTCAAGGCCGCCCGGAATAATATATAGTTCAATGGCCCACTTGATAAGCATATTTTTCGCGCACGTATCGCGATCGAATTATCGTTGAGTCACGAATTTATCGCCTTTACGTGCTGACCCACATCGAGGATGTCGACCCTGTGACTCTGAAAAAGTACTGAAAAACAATCGATAAACATCTCTAGTTTGAGAAGTGGCGATCTAGAATGTCGCAGACTGGTGACGGACGGGTGGAATAACGAATCTCGTTGTTTTTCTCCTCTCGAGACGACGAGAGTTGAGCTATGGTTTATTTTGGAAGCCGGGCAGGACAAGGAAAAATATCTAGAGGCGGTTCACGGTCGTTCAACGTTTAATTTCGTGTCGGAGTTTGTTTATTCACGAGGCGAGTGCGCTTGATCTTGGCACACTGACTCACTTGCTTGGCGACTCGATGGCTCGGGATAATTTATGTGCGAACCGAGGAAAACTGCGGAAGGTGGGCTGAAGAAAATTCGGAGAAAATGTCTATATAAACGCAGATTTTCAACCAAGTATATAGTAAATATTATGCATTCCATAATTTTTTTTTAATATGAGTTATTTGTTAAGAGCCGATGACGCAATTATGCGTTATTCAATATCGAAATTTTTTTTTTACATATATTGCGCTTAGATCTGGGTCTAAGTACCGTAAACTCTCTAAAAAAATATATAACTAAATAATAAATAATAAAAAAAATAAAATAATAATAATAATAACTGATAAAAAAAACTATTAATTTATTGAATGTAAAAGGTTTAAAACAACTACCTAATATATATATATTCGTATTTATTGACTTATTCTGTTTGCATAGCTAAAAAATCTTGTTTTTCGAGCTACTACTTTAAAAGTTATAGTCGTTGGAAAAAAATCTAAATTTAAATATTTACACAAAAAAATATTTAATTTTGATTGTTTTATTATTGTAACACAAATTGTTACTTATTGTTAATAATAATTATCAATTAAAAACATTGATTTATTGAACTTTTTAATATATAAATTAGTATTTATTAACTTATTTTGCTTCAAAGCAATTTAAAAGAAACAGTTATTTTGCAGCTTTAGTCTTAAATAGGCAATAAAACACCAAATCTTAACTTTGCCCACCCTCTTCATACAGAGACGGCATTTAGAGGAGCAGATGGGATCATTCCCCCCGCCCTAAAATTTGTCCAGAAAAATACATGTTATTTAATGAAATATTAACTTTTGCCCCCCTCCCCCCCCTGCATTTACCCTGGAAAAATCTGATTATAAACCAGAAATTTTAGGGTTATTCCGCAAAAAAATCTAAAAAAACATCTAAACCGAAAATATTTTTTAAAATAATAGATATTTTTACTAGTGAAAATATAATTTATCTGACAGGTGCAAGTAAAATAATATGATTTCTATACATAATATAAATTTTTCGGTGAAGTTGTATTTTCACTAGTAAGGTCCAAATACATTTTTATCAGTAGATATATTTTTCTACTAGCGATAATATATAATAATTTAACCGATATTGTATACTGCTCTAAAATGTCTATAAAACTCAAATTGACAATTACAAAATTTTCTGTTCAAACCAAAACCTAACCGAATGCAAATTCTAAAACTAATAATAGTTTATTATATTTTATTATAAATATAAGGGAAAATAAGCGGAAGAAGAAGTATTTGAATTTTACATTATGCTTTAAAAATATGATGGCCATTCTTACCGATATTAATACGATTTCTGATATTCGAGTATTGGCCAAAATGAATTCAAACCGAATTTTGGCCAATATGTGGGCGCAAAAACACACTTCTCAGAAGACAAAAATTCACGTCAAAAGCAATAAAATCGTGTCAGTAGCGTCGCATCGAACACGAGTTTATTGCTTTGTTATAAACGGTCTTAATATGAACGTTACTTAACTGTGCGTTTCTATTGTGACGGTGACGGCACGATTTTAGTGCTTTTGACGTGAATTATTTTTGCTAGAAAAATGCATGTCATTTAATGAAATACTGTATTAATAAAATCGAAACGTAAAAAAACGACCACTGACAGGCCAATTTTTGCCCCCCCCCCCCCCCATGGAAAAAACTGAAATGCCTCCATACAATTATCTAATACAAAATCTGCAACTTAATGCATGTTTCAAATATGCCAAAACTTTTCGGGGCAGGCGGCCCTTTTTGACCATGCTACACATAATATACGCATTGAAAAAATATTGATGGTTATCTAAGAAACTTGCCGAATTTTCGGGCCAGCCAAAAATATATTTATTTGTATGGACGGCAATTTAAGACCGGCCGGATCATAAAATCAGCAATTGTTGAACTGTTGTTTATTGTTTTCTTAGCTCTTAGCTATACATATATATTTTTAGCGCATTCAGTTTAAGAACCAATTACATGAACGGTCCTTCGCGAAAATGCCACCTTCAAGCAAGTCCGCCCAGTGCGGTCCACCCTCCATACTAAGAATTTTACATTATAGTATAATGTAAAATTGTAAAATAAAATGTAAAAAAATGGGTATAATGATTATACCTATTTTTTTATATAAAATATAACCTATAGGCTGTCGATCCCTAGCCCAGAAATAAAAATCGAAAGAAAGTGTTTAAGATTAACACAACTTTGGTGTCTTTACTTTATCTTTGGCACAACATACTCATTTTAAAATGTTAATATTTTAGAATCAATCCTACTTCCATAATCGTATTTATATTATTTTGAAAGGCGAAGTGGTGCAAGCGTGAAGACCTTTGATATTTTTAATTTCGAAACTACTTTTAAATACGCCATATTTATGATCGTGTCCAACAATAAAAATAATCAAGGGTTAAAAAACAATGCAGGTCGTGATATACAGCATCGAGAATCTCGGGACAAAACCCACTATGTATTGTATCACGCTTTCAAAACTTGGTCGCGCTCAGCTAGGCCGTTATTCAATTGTTGTTGTTTATCGATACGCGGCCCGATCAGATTACGCCACAGCCGTAACATAAAGAAATGAAAAGAAAGTGGTTTGGCGGCTCAAAGTGGTCCAAGTGGCGTTTTCACTATCGTTGGTTCTCCGCGGTGAAATGGCACCGAGAGAGAAAGAGACGGGCGCTCGGAGAAAGCACTCGCGGCAGCGCGCGAGCGAGACCGAGAGTGCTTTCTCCGGTTTTGGTCGAGAACGAGTCAGCATCAACCGGCCGTGGTATAGTACATTTTCACTGGGCACCCAACGAAAGTGAATCTCGGAACGGGGTCACCAGGTGAAAGAACTTTCGTCGGTTATCTGATCATTACTCAACCGTGTCTGATTCTTCCACCTCGCGCCAACGCACTAGTTCACATTTTTCATCCTCGTTTGAGGTAATTTTGTCATACAATCACATTATGAAATATATAGAGAATAGCAGACTTACTCACTACCATAGATTTGCGGATATAGCTACTAATACACGAGCTACCTACGAATCTCTCGCAAAACTCCTATTTATGCTTTGAACCATCTATAGAGAAACGTTTAAAATTACCACCACTCGATAGCATTCATAAAATGACGAAAATTAAATGTTAAGCTCGTGCCTTTAACTTGTGCCTTTGCAATTTTTAATAACAATGGCTGGCATCACTGTCGTATACAACGCCAAAGTACTTTGGCACATAAAGGGTTAATATTATAGTTATTGAGAGATATTTAGCAATAGTACCTAGATATTTTAAGTAATTTGTGAGGCTTTCATATTTTTTGTGTTATTTTTGTAATTATTGAGATTATTTTAATATAATTTATTTATTGATATTTAACAACAGTACATATGCTATAATTAGAGCCACTAATCTATCAATTTAGTATGTCAATATATCAATAAGATAACGTTATTTTATCACCGAATTAAAAAAACATCGCTACAAATTATAAATTTAAATAAAAATATATATGGCGCAGTCAAAAGTAGCCCGCCTCTCTAACATATATCAATGATTTTAATTACCTTAGTTCACCGCTATTCACGTTTTAAAATGAAAAGTCACCTCGGACACTTTTGTTTGTCTGCCATCATAAAACAAAAAAATGTTTACTATATTTTATTTGAATTTTATCAGAAACTACGTTTACTATATAAATTATAGAGCATGAACTTTTATTAACCCTTTGAGTAGTGAGTTAATTTTTATGTTGCTATTTATTTATTACTATTTTATATTACATTTATAACACAACGTCTTATTGCTTTAATTTATTTCACTACGTTCTTGTATTATTATATTTTTTAACACTTTTCTATTATTACATTTAATTATTTATTTTACATATTTTTTATATATTATTCGGTTATTGTGGGATTTTTTTATATCAATTCAGAAGTTCTCAATATTTTTTTATAAAATGTATGTTAATTTATTTTTAGGTATTATTTCTTATAGAAATCATTTACATTCAATGAAATTTAAAAAAAATAATGTATAAATATAATGTTTTTTATTTATTATTTCTTCAGTTATATATGTAGATTGACTACCGTACATGTACGGCGAAACCGCTCAAAGGATTAATGTATCAACTGAGTTTCTTATATATATTATCATTGATTAATAACAAAATTTAATGTTGTGCAGTTAAACGTAGCACCATAATAGTCTATTTCTTAAATAGTACAAGCACATTCATTTAATAATCATAAACTTTCTATGTTGTAATAATGATATTATAGCGATAATTTAGTTTAGACTAACAATTAATTATATTAACATTCCCGTCACTGTGATCTTATTACGTGAATATCTCAATTCGTGTTACACATTGGGATTGAATCAGACATATGAATGTTAGATTTTGCGTTTTGCATGGGAGTGATGTTCGCGGACATAGATATTTTTATTAATAAATATTTGGTATATTCATTTTTAGCGACATGTACACTGAGTGTACATCACCGGAGAGCGTGCATTTTTTTGTTTAAATCGCATGAATTTAGAAGTGTTCCTATTTTTAGTTTAATGCAAAGAGTGATTCTCTGAATTTTGATTGCAAATTAAAAATAATCGGGGTCACCGGGTTAACAAACTGTCGTCAATTATTTGATGAGTATATTTCTATTGTTTTTTTTTTTTATTTATTTTTATAGCGTGCGTATTTTTGCTGTAAGTGGAGTCAGCTCATTTTGTGACAAAAGGCATAAGGCGTGTGGCGGCACGTTTGAAGCTAGACCCGATGCACGAGAGTTGAACGAACGGGGAAAGAAATGCATTTCACACGCGCTTAGGTAATAACCGCCGTGCAACAGACGGTGCAAGTCTGTCTGTGTGCAGTCGGAGAAAGCAGAATGTGGCAATTCTAAATAATTGTGACCGAGTTACGTACGGTTGCGACAGATCTCACCCGACGTACGCAACGATGAGGAACTTCTTCGGAGAGAGTGATTCTTACATAGATAGCAACACCAACATATTATAAGATATGTTAAAAATTAAAATAACGATCAAATATTATATACTAAGCAGCGCAGCGATAATGCTAACAAAAATCTTTATATTTTTTTTTGTAAATAGAAATTCAAATGCATTTTATAAATATGAATCCATATTATATCAATATTAAATAGGTCACTGAAGCAACCTAACCCGGACTAGAGATTAAAAAATTTATGAACCAATGTCTTTTTAAACTGTACTGTACAGCGTACGTGCCTCAAACAGGTGTTTATTATTGTTTCTCGTGAACTTTTGACATTGAAAAAAAAAAACAATGCCAGACGTTTGATAATAACAAAAATTAGATTACGCAATTTAAAATATTTTTAGACATCAGCAAATTTTGGCCACTGATTTGATTATTTTAATATCAATTCATGATTTCGCATTTATTATTTTTGAATATTTTTTTTTTAAATAATAATTGCAGATTAAATACATCATTTGTTATATGCATGAAGCAAATTTGCTGACTTAACAATGTCATCTTGTACCTTTAATCGAAATACACGTGCGAAAAAATTACTATCTCCAATTAAACACTACAAACTTTACATATTGTTCTCCCGTAAAATTGTCAAATGTGGAATTAGCAATTTTACACTTTTCAATTTGTAGAAAATATTTTGTATCAATATGTTTATGATTACTAATACTTTTGACCTTCAATTGAATGTGTATAATTTTCATTTTGTCGTGTACACACTTATTTTTAGAATATATGTATATTGTTGAGGAAAAATTAAAATTATTTAAAAAATAGGGAATTAAAATTATTTTTTTATTTCAATAAATTAATTTTTTTTACATTGTTTCCTGTCAATTTTAAAATTAAAATACTTGAAAAACATGATTATTGATAATAATAACAATTTAGTTACTAAATAATTAAATTAATTTTTAAGTTTATTTTTTATAGAATAATTTAATATATTTTATTTTATATCAAAAAAAATCTTTACGGTATCTTGAAACGTTTGCTCAGTTAAATATTTATTTAGCAATTCGGGAAAAATATAGGGATTGGGCCAGGGACATCATTTCTGCTTTTTCCAGGGGGAAGGGGCAAAAGTTGGCCAATCAGTGATTGTTTTTTTAATATTTAGATTTTATTGAGATTCATAGTATTTTTTATTAAATGGCAAAAGCAATAAAATCTAAACGCTCGGTTATGTAGCGTTCATATATAAGTATGAATTGGATGAGGCACATCTAAACCGAATTTTGACCAATAGGAGAGCGCGAAAAACAATTATCACTTCTCAGAAGTCAAAAATCCACGTCAAAAGCAATAAAATCGTGTCGTTGCCGTCGCAGTGGGAACGCTCGTTACCGAGCGTTCCCACTGTGACGGCGCCAACACGATTTTATTGCTTTTGACGTGAATTTTTGACTTCTGAGAAGTGATAATTGTTTTTGCGCCCTCTTATTGACCAAAATTCGGTTTGAATATACTTTGACCAATACTCTAATATCAGAAATCCGTATTAATGTTAGTATGGATAGCTATCGTATTTTTAAAACAGTGTGCAGACAAACTATAGAGTAGCTCTTGTCAGTTAAATTATATTTTTGTTAGTTAAAATCATGTAATTTTACTAGCACCTGCCAGATAAATTATATTTTCGCCGGTAAAAATATATATATATGTATCTACCGGTGAAAATGTATTTCGATATGTTTTCACTGAAATGTCATATTTAAAAAAATATTTTCGGGATAGATTCGACTGTTTTTTTTTAGATTTTTTTTAAAAAATAGCCCGAGAATTTTCGGTTTAGAATCAGTGACGTAATTTTAAGCTTTTTTTAATATTTATATTTAATTAAGATTCATAGTATTTAATTACATGATCTGCCCCTCAATGACGTTCCTGGCAAAAACTATCCGATCGATCGTAATGAAACTTTGCAGTAAGTTTTATGGATATGTAGTCAATGATCCTCAGTTTGTTCGAGTTAAAAATGGGGCATATGAATATTAATTTGTGTTATTATGTCGAAACAACAGACGGAGAAATTGTGAACATGGCAAATAAACACGTTTGAGATCGGTGCACCTGAGTAATTAATTGCATCGCGAATGCACCGGCTTGAAACTGCATTATCTAACACGCTCGTAACGGACTGGTATGTACATTTTATAACACGCGTAATAAGGGTTGAACAGACCGATGTGCAGCTCGGGCTCTCTCTGTCCTCCGGAGGAGACGGTGGAGTCCACAGGGTACCCTCCGGGTCTGTACGACGGGGGCGAAGGAGCGGCGAACTCTGCCACTTCGGGGCGCGGGGTCGTCGAGCCCACAGACGCCAATTGAACTTGCACCCTACACCCGTAACTGCTGTCCGGACTGGCGATCATGGTCATGGTTATAACAAAATCACTTCACACGTGACATCGAGTAGTCATCAAATCAGTAACAACAAATCAACAGGTGAGTCGAACCAAAGAGATAGGAGCACAAGACACGTCCTGTTCGCACGGCGCGCACGTTAGCACTGAAGCTACGACCGAGACCGCTTCGACGCATGCTACTCGCTCGCTCGCATGGCGATAAGAGTGAAAGTCTGCGAAACGAGTACCGGGCGCCGAGCGATTTTCGCCCTTACGATCGGAGCGCGCGGTGGAGTTCAACGCATTTCGAACGGCGAGGTCATTGCCGCGCTCTTCGCCGGCCAATAGCAAGCCCGGCCGCGAACGGGCCGGCGTGCTATTGGCCGCGCCGCGCGCCCCCCTCCCGCTCGGTCGTAGACCCGAACCTTGCTCGTTGCGGCCAGACGGGATGGCCAAGGTCACCGGCGAGCCCGTTCGAAAGCGAGAATCGCACCGATTTCCCTCCAATTTCACCCGCGCTCTCTCGGGGCTGCACTCGATGAAAAAAGAAACAATACTTTTTTTCTATAAACATGCACAAGGTCGACGAGTAGGACGAGCTGAGAACTAAACCCATGTCGCGTATTACATAAAATATGCATTTTATTAGCGAGTCGCGGGTCACCTTGGCAAGGCTCTTCACCTTAGGGGTGCGTACTTAAATGAACTTCTTTCTTTATAAAGGCCAAATTTATACTTGGCTTGATCTTTCTTTATCAATGATCATTTCTGAATAGAGCACATTGGTACGATAGAACAATAACACTGGCAAAAAAAATTGTAACTGATCTTAATGCATTATGCAGAGGTAAGTTTAAATTCGAAAAAAAATTATATTCATTTATTTTATAAATATGTACATACATACATATACATATGTAAA
This sequence comes from Plectrocnemia conspersa, assembly GCF_051122295.1. Classification (NCBI taxonomy): domain Eukaryota; kingdom Metazoa; phylum Arthropoda; class Insecta; order Trichoptera; family Polycentropodidae; genus Plectrocnemia; species Plectrocnemia conspersa. The sequence goes on from NW_028277167.1 coordinate 12,392,501, forward strand.
TATATTTTTTAATTTTTGCACCAATCATGCAATATTTTTATCAACTATTATATTTGTGTTTGCAACACTTTTTTACATTGACAACACAGTAATATTGGCACCACTATAGCTAAATATAATATAGAAAACCGTTTTCAAGGGAAATAGAATGCTAGTATAATGACAAATTACTTCTGGTTCCTGCAAAGAAAAAGTGACGAAGTAGAATATAAGAGAAAAAAATATACTAAGAAGCATTTTTAACTCATTTTTTTAGAAAAAAATGATCTTTTAGAAAACGCCGAGTTCTTTTGGTTATGTATCGTTTCCTTATACTTAAGTTAATTTTATGTATTCAGAGTCGATTCTAGATAGAGAAATATCAACTAAAGTTGTTCAATATCTATAAATCGATACATCTTTGAAATGTGTCCCTTTTGTTCACTCATATGTCAATCTGCTCTATTTATAGATGATCAAAGTTGAATTAGTCAAACAAATATGTATGTCATAATTTATTTAAATAAATGTATCTTTTAGAAAACCTTGTTCTATTCAGAGATAAATCAGTCTTAGTTGTTAATACTAAATAAGTATAAAGTTATAAATAAATACAATGTGTTTCTCTAGAATTATCATACATATATTATTTTGTTAAAAATTAAATTTATACGCAATTTTAAAAATATTTCTTAAAGCTTCATTCAGCGCAGGTAGTAAGAAATTTTGACTGATTCTATGAATTACGATTAGCAAATATTTAATTTCGACAACAACAAAAAATTAAAAATGCAAAGATTAATGACTTAATAATTATTATATTATCAAATCTTTGGCAATGATTCGTTCATGAGGCAATGTAAATGCTATAAAAATATGTTGTCATCTTTCGTGAAATATGCTGTAAAATATCATGTGATGAAAAATGGTCAGAATTATAATAATATATTATATAAGAATTTGAAATGTTTTAATACAAGTTTTATCATAAATTATAATTTACATGCATAAATATTGACTCATATTGTTATAAAACTTTTTATTTATATTTGATCGACTTTGAATTGAACATATTAACACAAGCTGGGCAAAGTGGGAGATGTTAGTATTAATATTTACAATTATTATTAAAATTATATTTCAGGTAATCCTGAATTACAAGATTAAACATACAATATTGTATTTTTTTAAGTTTCATCAACTATAATTTACTACGTGATGCATTTTAAAAAATTGCTTTCTTATAATAAACAGATTGTGCCACATTTACGATTAGTTCTAATACCACTCTATAATAAACCATTAACGTATTCGTTGAAAAGTCAACGGTAAGTATATTTTGATGAGCGTTTGTAGTATAAATTAACCGAATGTTTTCTATATTAGCAATAATCTAATCTTAAATAGTAACTGGTCGAAAATATTATTTTGTATTTTATAAAATCAGACAGCAAACTTATTTTTACTGTTCCTTAAAGATGCATTGTTTGTGGCACATTTAAAAATAGCCTAAATTTTAAAAACAATAACAATTTTATGTATTAAGGAATAGCTATGTTAACATTATTGTTGCTGTGTATTCAATATTATATCGTAATGACCATGTGAACCACAAATTAGTTTAATAATTATGCGCTTATAATTGCGCGTTATTCGTTCGTAAAAAGGCGACCATAATAATTTTTATACATATATTTAAAAGCAGTCTGCCATTAATTTTAAATTGTCCTAATCACTCAACATCTCAATTTTTACGCTGATAAATTAGACTATAAACCTTAACCGGGATGTATGTATTATGTACATTTTAGATACACAAGCATAGAGAAAGAGAAAAGATTAAAATATTCATTCACGACTTAATCTGGATGTTGAAGTGTATCCGAGCATCACAAAGACGACCTTGCTGGTCTCGAATTGGCAATGCACTCTCCAAGATCAGATTTATGGAATTCGCGAGTAGGTGCTTACACAAATGGGACATGAATACCGGAAGTTTGCCATCTCTCGCGCGAAATTTTCTTCCGAGGTCGAGGTCGACCTTTTTAGCTCGCCGCGCGAATTTCGACCCGCGTCAAAAGCTGGCAATTAATTTAGCATTGAGTTCTTAACTTTGTTTAGCGAAGTGGCCTCTCAATGTCGCATCAGCCGAAATTATTTTCGGAACGCACTGAGGTCGCACGAAACGTATACCTAAACTAGCGAAAAAGGTCAACGGGAGCCAAAGGTGGACGATCTATATAACCCTGAAGATTTAAAACGCAGCGATGAAGAATTACGTTAGCAACTTCCGATCCGAAGTGGAGAAAAATCCATCTATCTTGTCATGTAAAAATAAAAGTAAATCGCAATTCATAATCGCACAATATTTGGCACAAAAATGAGCGATAAGTATCGGCATTATAAATGGCCATCGATCTGATGCGATTAAATGAGCCGACGCTTTATCTCGACGTTGATAAGGAACGATACATTTAGGGTAATGACCTTTCAAGGTAGGAAAGTTTGCGTCATGCGAAAAATAAAATCGCGACGAGTATGTTCCGTGGTCATTTTTTTTGAGGTCATTTAAAAATCAAAAACGCTTCCTGTAACGGTGACGGTCGGTCGATGATGCGTTGACAATGTGCCGGCGAGGACGAATCGTATCTATACATGAGGAAAGATGCATAATTTTCTGACCTTTCTACGAAAGGCCTATTCAATACAATACAAGGTGGTTGAACTGGAGTATCTCACCGTGACAAAATTCTACATTGAATCAATTTTGTACCATAATGCGCCGTATTCTGAAATGCACACGCAAGTGTTCAGTTTATCAACGATTTTACTTTTGAGTTAACACGTAACTTCCGCTGCAGAAAAAATAAATAAGTTAAAGTGTTATCAGATTACACCTCGATTATACGACCGGTCGTAACGCATGCAGATGAAATTTATCCATCAGAGTCATACTTATTTTAAGAATATTCTGGTGATAAGATGAGCCTTCTAAGATTCGATTTAATCCGACGACGGAAACACGCAGTACTTTTATAATTATATAATTTTAATTAAGTAGTCTTTCCTGAATCGGCTTTTATGCTTTGTCATAAAAGTCAAGCATGGATATAAGCGTATTGACGACTTTTATATCCCTCATATTCTACAAGAGTCAATATTTTCTTGTTCGATCGTAAAATTTTGGATCATCAGCGATAAAACCAAGTCCGTTACGCAGTGTCAATGCATCGAACGGTGCATTTTATCTGGCCTCGAGTCTTATCAGTCTAAAATTAAAACATAGTCGTTTCGTTCATATAAAATAATGCATAAACTGATTCGTCAACCATGGGGTCAACTCGCGATCGAGTCACGAGGGCAGTAGAAATCTTGAACTTTCGTCAATGAAAATAGAGAGCAAACTCCGGCAGACTATACAGATATATCGATCATAGATTGACGTTCCCTTGAATTAGGGCTATGAACCATGAGGTTAAAATACGATAAACCGTCGCTCATTATACTCCGATCACCATAGCTCATTAGTATTATCGCCTTTATTTGTTTACTCGAGTTACAAATGGTCGAGTTGATGAAGTGCATGTCTTGACAACAGTACATCGTTATCGTTTATTGGTGACGATGCCTTTTTTTGTGGCCACTGAAAAACGCATTGTCCTCGCATACCTCAGATTTGCCGATTGACTACCAATTGGTACTCGTTGAATATGTTGACAATTTTTAAAAGCACAGGACGTGAGAATTTTGCTTTCCAAACATCATTATCGAATACCAGTAACAAATTTTTAATCAAGCGTAAAGAGTTGAACAAATACTGCAACCCTATACAGTATTACAATACGTCAATAATGATGTATTATCGAATTGATAAATTATGTTTATTGAATGGCGCTCGAGCCCCTCGAACGCCCCACGAACTTCAAATCTTAAGTTTCAAAAATCGATTAGCGCAAACCCTAAAACGTAACAATGCTTGATGGTTCAATCATTTTATACACGGTTTAACTTTTTTAATGGTTTATTTTTTGGGAGAAATTCAAGACAGCAAAAGGATATGGAATTTAGAATTTTAAATTTGTACGTTAGACAGAAAAAACAGTCAGCACCAGGAGCGTACGGTGAGTGAGAGATAAGGGCGTGCGTTACATGCGTTCCGCACACTCTCGCCACTTAACACGCGAGCGAGCGAAAGGGAATGTATCTAACCGTACGCTTCATAAGATTCCCATGTCGTCTGGACGAAGTACCGTTACATGAAATAGCATGCTTTATCTCTTTCTTCGTTGCGTGCGACACCCCTCCCACTTATATTTCTAGTGGATCAGCATCAGTTCTGGATTGTTAAATGAATAAATTTGATTAACCTACAATACCACTAACTTTATTCCATAATTTTGCTACTTATGTATCTGATATTTTTTAATTTTGCGCAGAATTTCAAAGATTTTTTAAATAAATATAATTATTATAGACATTATTAAATGTGTTCCTACTATTGTTGTTTCCAAAAGCAATAAAATATTTGTATTTATTATAAGAAAAGAGCATTACTATATAATAAAAATAAAATGGTCAATATTTCTTTAGAAGCGCAGGGTAACACCCCCACGGTGTATGGCTGAGAGGCAAATAGTAGTGGATTCTAATTAGAATGTAACGGTAAACCGTCGAGCTCGATAGGGAATCTTATGATGCTAACCGTACGCGCCTGGTCTGTACATTTAAAAATATATTTTATATTAATAAGACACAATTTATTTATAAATATACAAAATGTATTAAAATTAATATGAAACATTCTTCAAAATATGTACGTTCGATTGTATTATATTATATATTGTTCCTTAAATTTTTAGCTACACTCGTCCCTCGATCATATGCGCTAGATACGTTCCAGGAAATATTGCAAGAAGTGGAAGTAATCCATGCGTGTAAAACCAAATAAGTTTGATTTAGACATTTAGAGTATTTAAAAAAAAGTTTTTCAAGTGTATTGTGTGTTAATTAAATTTATTATATTTTAAGCAAAGAAAGATCAGGATCAGTTCATACTATAAATATTTTTTTTTGTTGAAAAAGATACACGACAATGTGAACTATGTATTATATAATTGAATAAATAGAACATAATTGATTTTGCACATAGTATATACATAAATACTATCAATATTCACATTCACAAAATATATTGAAAAGCGATATTTTTTTATATTATTTATTATCTGTGTATTTTAGCCTACTACTTTCAGTTATACTTGAACATTCAGGGAAGGATACATATAAAAAATATAATATAAGATAAAAATATACGTAAGGGTAAATATAATAAATACATAAAAATAAAATTAGCAAAAAAAAAGAAATATATAGTCGTTAAATAACGGTCTGCTATCTTAAATGTATACACTTTTTTATATTTCGAAAAAGTTACTAAAATAATTATATATGTATATATTGTCATTTATATATTATATATGCTTATTAAGTTGGCACATATTTTAACAAGCGTGAACGGATTGACCGCAAAGTTTCGCTATCACGCGAAAACGCGTCAACGGACCGTAATGTGTTAAAGTAACTAAGTATAGTTAATACCATGAGTAATTTATCAAACCGAACTATAAACGTTTTAGTAATGAATTTATATATGATTTATGAAGTCGAATTCAAGGACTAGCAGTACTAGCATCAGAAACATGTTCCGTATGAACGTTAGTATTTTTCATTTTGTTACAAAGTAATTGAAACTTCATTTTAAAACTGGCAATATCCACTATTTTTAAAAATGCTTTTATTATTTCAGTTATGCATCCTCAATGATTACAGAATTGATAGACAAAGAACTAGATGATCGATGAAAAGAATAGGTCGTAGTTGAGAATATCGTTAACAATTATTTGCCATTCAAATACTTTTGACTTCCAAAGTTTCCAAGAAAGCATCCATATATGTTTTAGCGTTTGGCATGGACCCACCCTTTCTTATGCAGCATTTGTAAAACATTTAAAAAATATTTTACAAAGTTTATTTTAAAAAAGAATGAAAGAATAAAGAACTATGAAAATTTTTGAGAAATCAGAAAATTTCTCGAGAAATGACAATTCTGGATTTGGCCAGAAATTCTCCAGAAAGAATTCTGAATTCTCTAGAAATAATTTTCAATGTAAAACAATAATTTAAATCGATTGTAATGTTTTTTTTGTCAGATTACAAATAATCGCAGAGTCCTTCAAAAAGGGTTTTAAAAGTCCAAAAATAAAACGATAAAATAATACATCTGTTTTTATACACATACCTCTTGATCAACTTAAGAAGAATACATACATTTATTTAAACCTACACAAATTATATTTTAGTTTTCAAATATTTTTTTACTAAATAAATATGTTATGAAACATTTTTTTCTACAAGATTTTATTTAAACAAAGTAATGATTTTTTTTGATTTTTTTAATGACCACTATTTTAAAACAAGATGGAGGATCAAGCGGGTTAACAAAATGTAACAGTTTTACATTTTTTTTAAAAAACAAGGTAAATTTAATCTACGGCAATACTTTTGTACAAATTAAAAGTTAAATTTATTCACCAAAATCCCTTATTTTTTTAAAAATGAAATCCCTTAATTATAAATTACTTATAACGTTATTAACACATTAAACACATCAGTGCAGGTGCATAGAATAGTGACGAATTATTGTATAATATTTACTTTGAAGTTATCTTTGTATATAATAAGCACTGTTTTGCCTAAAAAAATACATTTTGTATTTTTTATTATTTTTATGGTAAATTTTATAATTTTTATTTTCATACTGTTCTTATAATATGCGATATGTCTAAACATAAAACGTGTAAAATAAATTTTATTTTAAAATTAACTAAAAAAAATGTTTTTATTTTACTCTCCTTTAAATTTCTTCTAATGAGTTTGTTCAAAGTTTGTCAAAAACACAGGGGTCTTCTTTATAGATAACCCTTGCAAAAAGTCTACATAATTACATTTTAATGTTATGAAGCTTTTATTATAAAGAAATAGATCTAACAAGGACAACAAAATATATAATAATTCACGATAAGATTGAAATACAATATTCAATCATCTGATACTACGCCTTAATTGTTTAACACATAACAGATTATACAAACATTTATATAGGGCATTGAACGCTTAATCTCCTCTTTAGTACTATCTTGAAACACTAATAAACCATTACTTCGAATCCTTCAACCGAACATTATGAACTCGCCTCGCTTCTTTATCGCACCTTCCGCTTATCTTATGCGACACTCGTGAATCTGAGCTTGAAAATCTTCGTTTTTTTCGGCTCATACTCGTATGTATACACGTGTCGATATAATTATATAGTGTGTGAAATTCATCTCTATCGTATTATAGTGCATGGTAATGTAATGAAATTTATTCGTTCTGTGCGAGCGATCGCATTGCACAACATTCTCCTCCACTTCACGCGTTGATCTTGAACTCGTGGAGAAGAGAAATTGGGATTTGTAAACACACGCCTCAGATACTCGGGTATACGTCTCGCTAGCTTCGTACTATGTTGCGCAACTTGGCATTGTAAAGGAGGCGTTGCTGTGTGTGCTCATCGGATTGCATAGGGACTTTCTATGCATTCGTTATGTAACACGGGAGAAGGGCTTCATTGTGCAATGTAGTATGAGGCATGAGCTTCAGGGCCATGTGCTCTGCTCATTCTAAGGAATACAATTAGAGCTTTGATATGTCTTAGATTTTAATAGGTCTGTTAAAAGATGCTACAAATATTTGACATAACTTGACAAAGCTTTTAACAAAAGTTCGCAATTCAGTAGTAGAAACGGTGGCTGATGATATGATGGAAATTTGATGATTAAACAGTAAAAATAACATAAAATAGTAAAATGTATTATGCTTTCAAATAATATATCAGTTATTTTACTTGCATACCTTATCTGGTGATCTTTAGATTATTATTTGTGCATAATGATATACAATTCAAGGTAAAGAAAGCCTCATAATTACAAACTCAATTAAGTACATGAGAGGTGTCGGTTACAACATTTTCTTCTATACACTGTATATTTTTTCTTTTTTCTTAGAACCACTCGCAAACTGCAAGATGGCTGCTTGGATAAAATTAATTGCAGTTACAGCTATGCTGCTTCAAATGATTCCAGAGGGGATTGAACTTTCGAAGCGTCTCATGGCGCTTATCGTCAAAGCTTCCGAGATTATCATCTTTGCAATAATCTATAATATATAAGCATTATGTTTTATAACGAAACATATACTAGGCGGTCAAGGTTGAATTGAAAAAATGCATGAAATGCGATATTTTGCTAACAAAAGCCAGACAGGAACTGGAGGAGCAAAATCACCCACAATTTTTTGCACGGATCGATGCGTGAAAAAACGTACAAATACGTTAATGCGATGAATAAATATATATATCATTTTTTCATCGCCAATTTATGGCTTTTTTGCCATTTCGCAGTTTGGTATCCCGCAGGTTTCGCGTTTCACTGGGGCATAAAGTTTCATTTTTCAACAATGGCCACCGCACCTATACGCTGGGAGATTTATTGAATTTTTATTTGTTTTCGCCCTCAGGAAACACTCTCCCTTTCCCTACATCTAAAAAAAATATTCGCATTACTTATATTATGGTATGGTATACAAAAAATGCTAGACATCCTATGTTTGTTGCCGCGATTGTAATGTTTTGCCTCATTATCGCAGTTATGTTTCTGTCGCTCTGATCTTCGAAGAATTCATCTGAATGGGACAGTTTCGTTCATTGTCTAAATTGGGTTGTGGAAAAAAACAATAGGTTCATTTCAGCGTTCACTTTTAACGGGGATCGAATAATTTATGAGCCCCAATAAAACGATAAAATTACAAAGGATTCCTCGGACCGTTAACAATAATTTCGTATTGAATATTACCGGTATTTTACGGTAATTTACTAATTGAGTTTGTTTGGAAAATTACAACAAGGCCACAAAATAAAAATATATATATATTATTTATATTTTAATAAAATATCTAGAAATATAATTATAGTATTTATGTACCCAATGCCCGACCTTCACCTTGTTGTGGCAAAAGCCAATAAATATACATAGCTATACAAAACAAGGCGTCATTAAGTCGATTTTAACTTACAAAGCTACTGTTTGTATGAATGTCTTTTCACGTGATGTGTATTATAATATATTACACAATTTGGAATATAAAAATTATATTTTTTAATCACAGATTAGTTATTTTGGTGCGCTAGAAAACAACACACACTAATAGAAATAAACAGAAGGAAATTTACGAGATTGATAAAATGACCTTGTGTCAAGTTTAAGGTCAGATAATTTTGAACGCGGATAAGAAAGAACTCTTTTGGCTCAAGTTCAAAACTAACGATTTTATTTACGCCCTCGTTAAAAAAATACAATTCTCAAACTTTTCGATACATTATTTAATATTATATATATCGCCATGTATGTGATTTGTTATTATGGTTAATAATTGTTTATTAGCGTGGTTGCGCGTTACTACGAAAAAAACCGAATCTAACCTAAATAGCTGATTGATTTTGAATCGCGTAGCAATTTTTTGCGTGGTTCGGAAGGAGGAGCCAAAATCAAGCGAAATATACTTTCGGTGACCGTGACCCTGCTAGAGATTCCGTCGCAAAAAAAAACACCCAAGCTATAAGAAGACGGAAGAAACCAGTCCAATTAAGTTTGAGATAAACAAGTTACACACGATGCTTTATTAATTGGATTTAGATAGGAGAAAAAATGTTACACATACCTGCATTAGGAATATAGCATCAGAAATGGCAAAGAATATATATGTATATGCTTTTTCAGTATATATATATATATATAAAAGTAAAATAACAATAGTTTATCATAAATATACATGACATATCCATCTATTTTTATGATTTCACAATAAGTTAAAATTTACATAATTTTATGAGTATTATATGCACTTACAAAAAATATTTCACCATTTTACTACAAATATAAAACAACGTAATTTATATGTAAAATACAGGCGGATTTCAAACCTGTTATTATTTTTTAAAACGATTCAAACAAAAAAGTGTTAGAAAAAAACAAAACAATTATGTATATGAAAAATCTCTATGATTTTTTAATAAAATATTGAGAATTTTTTGAATTCAAAAATTCATAATTATAGCTTTGAGTCCAAAATTGTATATAGCAATAAAAATATTATTTAATATTTTATCAAAGTGAGCGTTTTAAAATTATTTTTTTAAAATACAATATCTTTTTGGAAAAATAAAAATTAATAATGAAGCATACAATTTTTTATATCATGCTATTTTATATTTATAGCTACCTAAAAAGTACATAGTTGGTTTAATATGCAACTAAAATAACAAAAAATATTATTTAATAGAAAAATATTTTTAATGACTAAATATTTGGTAGCATTTTTCTTAAATTATTATTTATAACCTAATATGTATGTTTGTAAATTACATTTAATTGTAAAAGTAATAAAAAAAATTAAGCAATTATTTTTTTTAAATTGCAAAAAAATTTAAAAGTTCAAAATAATAGTAATTTATTGTTACTGATGTTGTTGAGGAAAGATTCAGTAACAAAAAATAACAATTAAACTTAAACAAATCAAGAACAGTAAGACATAATATAGCAAAATATTTTGAAACCAGATAGACCAACAAATGTTGACAATAAGACAGGCGCGTTTTTAAAATTATTAAATTTTCATTAAAAGGGAGCTTTCAAAATAAAAAAATCTCTGACTTATACAAACTTATTGGTTTTAAAAATGTATTTGTGTTTTTGTTGTTGATATTTTTTGATTTATTTTCGTTTTCACTTTTATTTTGTTTTATAAAGATATAAAGTTCCATAATATTTTGTTATATTACGTATTTTTTGATAACAAATAGCTATTCGTTACCTTTTTTATGACTTTATTTTTATTATTATTATTTTTGTATCTATTATAGATTTAAAAAAATTAATTATCTATTTTAAAACGTTTTTACTTTTTTCGCTAGGAAGTTACAACATTTAGTCGCCATTTTGAAACAAAATGAGTAGTTCAGTTCATAATTAAAACCACGTTAAACGTCAAATTTCGATAAATCGCTCATTTATGACCAACATTTTTTTTATTAAAATTCTCTTACTAGACGTTTTTGAACTCATTATTTTTATTATTTAGGAAATTTTAAATATCCGCCATTTTGAAACAAGTTGGCTGATCAAGCTCATTAACGAGTTTAACTAAGATATTCACAAGATACATTTTTAGAATATGTTTCAAGTCGATATGATTAAAACTTGATACGACATATTATTCTATACTCTATGATTTTTTAACGTAATTACTTTTTTAAATATTTAATAGCCGCCATTTTGAAACAAAATAGCGGGATAAATTGCCTTAGAGTCTTACAAGATATATTTTTTCAATAAATTTAATGTTGATAAAATTAAAACTACGGCAGTTATCGTGCTCTCAAAAATCCACATAAATGACCAAAAAATGTAAAAAAAATATTTGAATTTGATTAAATCTAACACATTTGATTCAACACATGTAGTGCGGCGATGTACAAACGCATGGGTTAATGGTTTACTCCCATTTCTTGCACTTAACCTACACATGGAACCTCTCCCACTGCCCATGCGGTGTATTCTGAGTTGCTTTTTGGAGTACGCGCGTGACACTAAAGATTTTGTCCGTTTATTTTATAATTTAAGGAAACACTAAAAAGTAGATGTGAATACTATTCGATCATTTTATTACAAATTTCTTACTATGCCTCGATTTACGCAATATTTCCTGCAACGTTTATATGTATGTACGTATCGTATATATGTATATGTACATATATATTTATATATAATATATATATAAGTATGTACAATATATAGATAAACATTTTGACTGACGGTAGTTTCCTGGTGATACAGCATTAAAACCCTGCTGCAATATATATATTTATATAAATATATTAACATGCGATGTGAAGCGGATTTATCCGCTCCTCGCACAAAAAGGGTTAAGAACTCAACCTAAAAGATAGTAAAAAATATAAGTAAATAAAATACCTCAATTATGGTTCTTCAAACAATTTAATCAGTGATTTTTAACGTTCAAAGAACATGAATAAGACATTTGGTAGGAGCTATGTATTTTTTTACATTTGACGATTAAAAATGAGAATTAGACATAAACCCATTTTAGTGTTTTCTTGGAACACTTCAGAAAAGAAAGGCATAAAATATACGCCTGTTGTTTTCACTCAGGCGTTAAGGGTCTATGACCATAAAACAATGCGAATATAAAAAAAAATCAATTTATATAAAAGTATTTATGCATATATTTGTAAATAAATATAAATCGAACTATATTTCTGGTAATATCATTATTTTAATTCTACCACTGAAATATGTCAGAGCAAAACGAGCAAGAAAATAATTTTGAATTGTTATTAATACTTTTGATTGCGATATAGTGAGTTAAATCATTAACAATTCGAGAAGCAACATTCTGATTCGTCAACACTGGTCTCACAGTATAATATCATACATTTTTAATGTGTTGTTGCTTTTAAATAAATATATATTGTTCCACATAAAGCACCCACCATTTTTTTTGTGTATTTAAAATACCAGGTCGATAATTTGCGCATCAAGACCGACCAACCGAAGCTCATTGCTTCGGTAAAGCTCGGCTGGCGTCGTGCAAACTCGTACCGGGAAGCTCGCGGCCGCTATGAAAATTTTCGCGAGGTCAGGTGGAGTCGTTTACCTCGGCCGATTGGCGGACCAACGGCCGGCCATGGCCCTGCCAGGCTTTTCGGAAACGGACCTCATCGCACGCGCGTGTGTATGTGTATCTACGCCGTAAAGCTGTGTTCGTGTCAATCGAACAGGTATCTATTATATGGCGCTGACACACACATACATATAGTTATAGAAAAACCTATGATCCAGTGTAGCATTCCAAATGACAGGTGCGCATGCGCGAAATATACTGACATGTATGAAAGACACCAACAGAATTCGAAGAGTAATCAATCAATCAACAAACATTATCCATCATTCAACCACCGAAGCTTTGGCCTACTGATCGAGCTTTAATCCACTGGAGTTAGTTTAAGACACTGATGTTACATTTGCTACCCTAAGTTATTGATCCGTACTCCAAAGAATCTACAAAGATAAATATGTTTGAGTTTCACTAGTCTATTAGAAAATAGTAAGTATGCTTATTTGTTTCTATGTTTGCAAGAGCAATATATGTCTATGTCATCTGCAAGATGAAAATTTCTACAAAATATACAAAAATAAATATATCAAGCAATGCATTTTTCCTATGACAAAAACAATACAACTAAAATCAGCTTTGTAATTTTATACCTAAATGTAATTTTAATTTATAGCAAATATTTTGCCTTCTTGTATAGCAAATTTATGGCATTGCTCATTTTTTTTAACTTATAGACGTCTGGAAAATATCTCTGCTTTAATCTCCTGACCAAACAAGATACCCAAACGTATTGAATCGACCTCGTTTATACAAATAAACGCTTATCAATTCACCTTCTCGTGCGTTCGTGTGAATAACATTGTCCCTCTTGGCATTGCAACTTTGATACTGTCCCAAGACTGGCGTGCTCTTCCGTATTTTTAACGAGTCTCTTAAGTCTCTAAGTATCTTAATAATATTTATCAGTTCACACAGCGTATGGTGCACGACTACACACGCGCGTTCAATTATGTGTTATTATTACATCACACGTTGGATTTTTTCCCTCGGCCTAGAACAGGAAGTCGGTTGGCGTTAACGACGGCAGTAGCATCCATAATACAAGTGGATCTTGGTGAAAAATCGCAATTATCCGAGTCAAGTTTACCGAGGCAGTTCAGGTGAGGTAACGTGCGAAACATACGCCTTCCTCATTATCATTATAAACTCCACAATGGAAAATAACTCCGAGTTCTCAAGAGATTGGTCTATCAATCGTAAAACGCGATTCGGAACGCTTATGGCAGTTTTCGATTCGACGCATAACTGTTAAGAATCGATCGTTTTATGGCCGGGCTTTACTCAGATGCAGCGATCCACGTTTGCGATTTAATCGCTATATCTTGCTGTTATTTTCGGCATGATTTTATAATCAAATACAAGCATCATCTCTCAAATTAATTCCTGTCACATTGAGCGACGTCTTTGTGACTTATAACCATCGCAGTTTTGATGAATCCAAATCCTCAGCAGCATGTTAAGACTACTAATCCGTAAATAGTAGTTTTTTATTCTTGAGCTCGACTTTTACATTGTTATAGATATTGAATAATTATTTAAACCACAATTGTGTTTATAAAGTCCGTTATTTAATCTATACAATATTATTGTAATTTATATAATTATCGAAGTACCTGTATAACTGTGTTTACCCATAAAACCCAGCAGTAATATAATATATTTAAAAAATGGAAAGGATCTATTCATATCTTATATACCTTGAAAAGTATCTAAGAATATGTATACATGGATGAGTTTCGCTGATCGAGTTTTTTTTGTACGTCGAGCTCGTCTTCGATGTAGGCAAATGGAGTAGGTGCGTCGCGATTTACCTTTCGCCATTGCTGGGCTCAATTTGGGCCAATTGACCAAGGAACGAATATTTGTAGTCATAAAGATCCAAAAAAAATTTTTTCGAAATGTTTACTTCTTCACACATCGCGTATGAAGTGTTATAATCCGATGCAATTTTTATTCTTGATGCTACTAGAGCGAAAAACTGCGCTTACTCGAGAATCGTTTTCGGCCATAATTAAACGATTGAGAATCACCATAGTAAATTATTAGCGCACACATACAATTACAAGTATTGGAGTTCAAGGCGAGCAACGCGAAAACTTGCGCGTTCATCGTCCGCTTATATAAGTCAAATTTGCTATGTTAGCTAAATTCTTATATTATAATATAGTATATATATGTGTGTTTCGATTGAAAATTGATTTTTTCCTATCCGACGAGCGCGGGCGTTTCGTAACCGTTTTTTGAACTCGTCGATCGTTCGCTTATTTGGTAACGTCGGTTAAGAAACCCGACCTTGAAACGCGAATAAAAAAAAACTCGATCGATCATTATTATATGTTGAATCTTATGACGCCCACTAGATGGGACTTTAATCCCATCCAAGGTCCACTGCGGCTATGGTGAGGATAACGCGGACCTTGGAGAGTCGCTTGTGAATCATCAGCCTTCGGAGGGTCATTCCCATTATTTTTTCGCACCGGCTCAATATTCACGAAAATTATGCTAAGCGGCAATTTCGCATTCGTTTTTTGTCATTATGTAAAGCGTTTCGTAAGCGAATGAAGATTTAAGGCGAAAAAATATCAGCGACGGGTTGCGCTCTTCACCGCTCGTTGAAGTCACTCGAGTGAATTTCAGTTTTGCTCTAATTGACGCCGAAGATGCAAGAGCTCTGTACCGAAACTAATGTTATATTCATTATTATTATTATTATTATTATTATAAAATACTTATATATGACTTTCTTTTGATAAAAAAAATATTATATCATAAATTCGATAAGACTTATTTATGATGTAATACTATCAGCTGTCCTCATTTCGCGCAGATTCAGTAAATATTTTCAAAAATATATCAAAGAGTCAAAAAGTCAGCAAACAGTATAAATCAAGGCCACGAGAGATGCGTACTTGACAATGACCCCTCGATATTTATTTCGAGCGTACGTCTGTTTCCACTCAGGCGTTTATTGTCGATTATCAACTTTTTAAGGCAAAGTGGATGCGCAACATTACCGACGCGAGTGTTTCGTAAAAAAAATATTATTGGTAAAAGCTGTGTAGCATGGATTCATCTAGGACCAACTTGTGTATCGACTGCATCTAGAGTATAGAGGCAATCATAATAACCATTTCATAAATAAACAGACCATGAAACTAAATTATAATTTAAAAAAATTCTTAATATCAACATGTATTATTATTTAGCAGTACCAGTGGCGTAGCTATAGGGAGGCGGAGGGGGCGGGCCGCCCCGGGCGGCACTTGCTTGGAGGCGGAATATTCGCGATGGAATCGTCTAGTGTGGTTCTTAGCCCTGAATAAACTAAAATGTATGTAAATCTATGAATAGCAAGAGCTTAACAATAATCATTTTATTATTTTAACAAATGCAGGCTTTATGACCCTGCAAAAAAATGTATGGGGGGGGCGGCAATTTTAAGGATTGCCCCGAGCGGCACATGCACTAGCTACGCCACTAAGCAGTACAGCAAAATTTACGTCAAATTTTCAATTATAAGCATTGATTTTCAATGATCATAAATAAACAAGTTGCGAAAGTTACAATTTTATATATTTAGAATTATCTGATACTTGATATTTGAAACGTCTCCCCTTATTTCCATATATTATACATATATACATATGTATATATTCCTCATATTGTGTTACATTTTTTAATTTTGGGCTACTTTTAAAAGCACTATATTTGTAATAATATAAGAAGAACTTTAAAAAAACATGGTTAGGTTTCTTCATAATGATTTTTCAACATGCACTTAAAATTATGACTTTAATACCGAGGTTTAAAAGTTTTCATGAAAAAAGAGTAGATGTGGTATTTTTCTGTTTTGTTCTATACAGTATTTGTTAACCTTTTGAGCGGTATCGCCGTACATGTACGGCGATCGATATTTCCCTGTTTTGAGGTACCCAGAGAGTTATATATTTACATATATAACCGATGAAATAAAAAATAAAAAACATGAAGTAATTATTTGACTTAATGTAAATATTTTTTATAGAATACCAGCAAATTAAAGTGAACGAAATAAATGAGCATAACAAAAAAAATTGTTAACTAAATTAACTTTATAAAACATATTGAGAGCCTCTGAATTAATATAAAAAATTACACAAAACCCGAATATTATATATAAAAATATGTAAAATAAATTAACGAAATTTTATAATAGAAAAGCGTTAAAATAAATTAATAAAACATATTAATACAAAAAAGAAGTAAAATAAATCTAGCAATAAAAAGTTAAAAATCATTGATTTTTTTATGATTTACTATAAATGCAATATAAAATAATAATAAATAAATAACAACAGAAATAATTATGGAAAAATATGTAAGATTAACTCACTCCCAGGTGTATATTAAAAAATTAACAAATGTGTATACATTAACTCACTACTCAAAGGGTTAATACGATATGTGAGAGAGGAATATATGTACATATGTATATATTTAAAGAAAATTGTTTTCCTGTTTTCTTCTATACGGGATTTTTTAATAATTTATCTAGGAAGGAAATCAACATATTTTGATTATTGCAATATTTTTTTGCAGGTCCGAAAAATTTATCAATGGCAATTTACCGCCAGCAATTAATCGCTAGCCGTTTTCCGCAGTATCAATTGTTAGCATAAACAATTTATAGCCTAAAAATGATCGCTAGCACATTTTATCGCCAGGCATATAATTTATTGGTCATTTTAAATTGATTATTTTTAAAATTAAATGCAAACTTGCTTATTTATTGATTGATTGACGATGTGGCAGTCTATTTTTTTAAAATCAAGACTTATTTTAAGAGGTTTAAATTATTTGCTGTTCTAAAAGCTCTATGAAACGCAATTTCACAGTTGCGAAACCCAAACTGTTTTCAAACCCAAACCTAACCGAAACGAATTATTCTAATGGAAATTCAAAAACTATAATTAGTTTTAAAACTTTTTGGGTTTGAAATGTTACAGTGAAGTTATATTTTCAATAGTATGAATATAATTTTACTAACTAGGTAAGTTAAAATGAATCAAACTGCGAGGATGATCCGGTACAGGCTCGAAACATTTGTTGCTTTTAGATCGTAAAATATGCTAGCGATCATTTGTAGACTATAAATTGTTTATGCGATCAATTGTAGCGACGTTAAACTGCTAGCGATTAATTGCTGTCGGTGAATTTTCCTAGACTCATAAAAAACTCTAATAATGAGCCACTTCAGCTCATAGAGAGTTGATCATATAAATTGTTAATGCGATTAATTGGTCCGGTGGTAAAGTGCTAGCGATTAATTGCTGGCGATAATTTTTTCTACACATATTTTTGCAACAAGAACCTTAAAATAAGTTGCTACTGTCAGCCATAAAAATAAATAATTACATATGCAGTGGGTTAGGTTAAATGAGTATTACGTATTGTGTAAAATGGTCTATATAATTGCAAAAACTATTTTACAATGCAGAAAGTATGTTCTGAAAATAATATCGGACACACAGACATTTTTTTTATACATGTAAAGATATAGATTAGACTGCACAATTAAATCTATAGACTATGACGGCAACTTTTTGATTAATAGACAATTTCTATAATTCGGAGTAATACAGATTGCAAATTATGGAAATTTGCTACAGTGGCGCATTTATTAGTAGCCCATGCATGTAAATTGCATGTCCAGTGCAAACTTGAAGCATTATATCTCAACTGATAAGAGATCTCATCAATATATCAGCATACAAGGGCATATTATTCTATCCCGTTGGTTCACGGTCGATTTTCCGGCGCCGCAAATATGAGGTCAAAATTTGATTTTCTTATTCGGCTACGTGTTTTTTCCTAGTTCGTTTTTTTTCTATTCACTACACACCTTTCCGACTGTGTTCGATTTGAATAATTCGTGGTTTGCTGACCCGGCAACCTTGAAATAGAGCATGGCAAACACTCGGACGGGACCATGAAACAAACATGATCCAAAAATTCAAATAGGGGGGCAATAATTTGCATAGTTTTTTCGCGCATTATAATACTAGAACTACGACGCCACTACACGATCAATATCGCCATATGAAAAATTAATAAAAACATATTAAGTATCGGATATGTACGGTATGATTAAATAAAAATGTTTCATAAACTGTATTAATTTGTTTTGTTATGACTGACTGTCCCCAAAGATAACGAAAAATGAACAATACAAATGCCTATCGTTATAATGACAATGTTTCCGAGAATTTTTTTTTTTTGTTATTTATATCTATAAAAACATTTTCATAAAGCATTTTTTCGTACGCCCGATGTCCACTTAAGTCGTTGTGACTTCCGCAAAGTCAAGCAGTCAACATTCGGCCGTGAACTTAGTTTGACAGATAAACTTTTTTACACTACATCTATTTCAATCACACATTAGTCATTTCAGATTCAAACTGATTCTCATCATCCATTAACGTTAGTAAAAAAACACAAAAATTAGAGCAGACCGTGTCATTCCATAAACACACGCCTCGCGAAATTTGCGCACTTGACCGTGAAATAATTTTTCTCTTATGTAGCAGTTGTGTTTACCGACGTTGTAATAACACAGTTGCGCAATAGGCTAACCTAGAAAACGGTAACGCTTGCTAGAAGATGAATACGAAGACCGTAAAAAAACATTCAGAGAAGCAACCAATCGCAACAGACTGACGATTCGAAATAAAAAGTTGGCATAAACAAGTTTCACCTCGAGCAAAAAATGATCCACTAAACGCTCGAGCTTCTTTCGTACTCAAGAATTCAGACGGTTACTTTTACTTCTGGACGAGACTCGGATGGATTCTTTGTGGTTTGTTTGCCACCGAGCTTGCCAAATAAACCCTTTCCGGTCGAAGAGTTTTATACTTTTAACCGACTAAAACGCCCGAATTGTTATGGCAACTACCACGGGGAACTACGCTGATGGACAGATAAGAAAACTAACATTTCAAAGCAAACTTTAACCGACGTCTTGTTTTTTTTTAACTGTACTGTGAAATAAATGTAAGTAAATTCGCTATACTTTATCGTCGAATGTTACTCAAATACATATAGTATCAAAGATTAGCAGCGAATCAAATACAAATTAACTCGAGTTACTGCAGCAAAAATCAATGAAATCGCTTCTTATGTAATTCAGGAATTATCTATTGTGTGACCAATACCTTTGATAAAGGTTCAAAAAATGTTTAAAAACATGCACGTCCTCCGAGTGACAGTGGAAAAAAGTCATTATGCAACATGATTTGTTATGTGACACGCGTAAGCGATAGAGATGGTTAGCCCTGAAGAATTTTACCAATATGTACGTATGCTTACGTACGTGTAAATTTTTTTATGAATTTGTTCCAGTCTGTCGAGCAAATGGTCCATCGGGGCGGCTATACGGGTTGAGCCAAAATTGGACATGCTCCGCGACGGGAAGCCTTATTCGCAGAGGAAACGAGGTGATGGCGATCTGATGATGACAATGACGCGTGCCCACGGTCGTTTACCTGCCCTCATGCCTGTGAACCGAGAACTCGCACTTCCGCCAAAACGGTAAATGGGTTACCAATGGCAAAACACGTCGAAGAATCCTCCGATGCCCTCATACAAATTGATGACCCCGACTGTTGAAATGCACAATATTTTCAATCAAGCTATAGATAATAAACAATGATCTCTTTTAATTGCTTAATTGCGTCGGCCAAGAGTTATTGCACTGGAGTTACCTGTCTGAAGAAGCCGCGAGAAGCAGGTCGTCGAGGAACAATGAACCGGCGCCTCCTATGACGTAAACGAGTAGGCGCACCATAGCGCCACATCACCGCGCTGAATAATGGGAATTATAGGGAAGTACTTTTTTCTAACGATCATAGAGATCTTCCTAGAATGGCGAATGATTCACGCTCATGTAACTGTTTTTCGTGTTATTTTTTTGACCATATAAGAGGCAAATGTGCAAGCCAATAGGCAAAGTCCACCCAGATGGCCGGTGAATAAACTTTGCATAAAAACCAATGCAAAACGCGTTAGATAGGGTTACCAGATCGAGATCGAATATAACGCATCGAGCTAAGATAAGCTCAGATTCATCCTCCAGAAAATTTGTTGATCTACTATTTATTACTATCTCGCTAATTTCATCAGCGAAATCGTGTTACTAAAGCATTGCCATGCTTTGTATCGATGTGTGAAAAGTAAGAGTACACGTTCTTAGATTGAAGAGCTGAAAAGTAAGGTTGTTGGTAACCCTAGTTATGCTAGAAACGGCATGAGAAGAGAGCAGTGCGTCGGACACGTTATTTTTAATGCCGTCACGAATTTCTATGGAAGTGCCGTTTACAGTTATTGCAGGTGCAGCGGTGGCCATATGGTGGCACGCGGGCTATCCGCGGAAATCACTGATATATCCTTCGTCGATCGGATGCAAACGCGTGCCACCAACAATGGTACTCCTACCATCGAGGAGCGTGTCCCGGAAGACAGATGCTGCAAATCACTATAATTTTTGGGGTGTGTTGTGGGTTTTATCAAAAAGCATGTTAATAATAACGATCGATATCGAATTGCAAGGATCCGGACGTGAATGCAAATGCTTTGCGGTCTGTAACCATTTTTTTGCTTATTAAAAAATAATATTCAATGCTTTTCTTTATATTATTTATGTGTGAGATATAAAAACATTAATATATGGAATTACATCTGAAGTTGAAATTATTAAATATCTCGAGCAATTTAATAAATAATGCATACATCATTTTGAATGCGAATGTTTTGTAATATGAGCTTTAAGCTGCTTCTTCAATACATACATTTATTAAAAATACATTACTGTTAAACTTTTGACGATTTCAATACCTCGCTTAAAATATATTAATATATGGAATTAAACTTCTTAAAACTAAATTAATGTGTATGTAAGAAACGCCTCAATGTTCAAGGTAAAAATACGCATGAAGAGAGTACAATATTTTACAGCATTATATGACGCATTTAAAGCATATATTCGAAAAAATCATAAATAAATATCAGATGTGCAAATTTACTTATTTTATTATATATATCAGAAAGACGTTCATCTTGTGTGAATAACATCATGCACCTCAAACGAACAGGCTGCTAAAAAATTTACGCAGAATTTAAAATGTGCAAAAAACGACAACGATCGCACGTCACGCAAAGAGTGATCCGAGATTTATTTCATAAATTTTAACATTTATCTGTTTTTTGTTGTAGAATTTTTTGCTAAAACCTGTTCTATACAGTGTCTAAAAAAGATTGATCCTGCTATCAGGTATCAAGTTTAATCAATTTTTTTAGAAAAAAATCTAATATTTATTTATTATTATTTAATTTTTTTTTCATATTATATTCAGCGTTAGAATATCAACTTTTGGGATATCAAAAGAAACGTTAATTAAATTTCTAGTGAAGGTTTGTTAGATTTTTGGCAAACCCGGGGCCTGGGAAAACAATGATTCCGGGCCTCATGACAAAAATGCGGCTTTATATATTTTTAACCTCGTAATATAATTTCTTGAATAAATAAGCATAGGTATGAGTTTTCTATGCTACAAATAAATACAAAAATTATTAAAAAAATCTACTCATATGATTTATCTGATAATTATTCGTGTTTTCTTTGCTGCTCAGTGTTGCCATATAGTGAGTTTCCAGCCCAGATCAAAAGCAATAAAATCGTGCCATCGCGGTGAAAATGCTCGATTATCAAGCGTTTGTAGTAAGACTTTTTATAACAATATTACTAGTAAAAAATCGAATAAAGCACATTTAAACCGAATTTTGGCCAATAGGAGAGTGCAAAAAACAATTATCCCTTCTCAGAAGTCAAAAATCCACGTCAAAAGCAATAAAATCGGGTCGGCGCCGTCGCTGTGGGAACGCTCGTTACCGAGCGTTCCCACAGCGACGGCGCCGACCGTTTTTTTCCGTTTAATTTCCCCTGATGGACGAGTTGGCTTAGTTTGTATTTTGGACTTGACATAATAAAATTTTGGACTTGACCTAATAATCAGGTTAGGTTTGGGTTTGGACAGCAAATTCACGTTTCGCAACTGTCATTTTATCAGTTAAATTATATTTTCGCTAGTAGAAATATATATCTACTGGTGAAAATGTATTTGAATTGCACTAATGCAAAAAATACACATTCGCTGTAACATTTATACATCGGATGTAAATAAATAATGATAAGTATATAAATATATACATATATTACTACATATAGAAAAGTTGAAATCATATAATTTTACTAACACCTGCCAATTTTCATTAAGCAAAATAAATTGTAGCGCTCTAGAGGTGTTTTCTCTAACTAGACCTATATTATATAAATATAAATCAATCATTAATTACAGTGATGTTCATCTTAATTTAGAATTGCAAAAAGTCTAGAACTAAAGATGATGATGCACAAATTTTATTAACAGCTATTTTTGTTAGGTTATGTGTTCGCCAGCAGTAAAGAGCAAGCGTTGAAAACAGTGAACACCCCATGATTCGTTACAGATAGTTATTAATGGGTTGTTCACATTTCTCGCATTAAAAATTTGTTATAGTTAATAATTATTTTATTTCATTTAATTACAACATATCCACACAGGAGCAAAAAATTGGGCGCTTCAAAAAAACATGACGTTTTTCTGTCAAAAATGATATTTGGCTTAGTTTGAAAAAACACTACTAGAGCGCCACTATATCATTGACGTAATGCATGTATTCGCAAGATAATTTGCATAATTTATTGAAGAAGCAATGGGCTTGCACTTTTCACATTTTTAATAAATAGTGTTTTTGTGGGAGGTCTATCAGAACACTGATAATATCGATTAAATGGCAATAATTATTTTTATGTCGTGTCATTAAAGTTAAAAATCAATAAGCATGAAAGCTAGAGTTATCTAGAGTTTAATTAGAAGATTCCAAATCCTCTTTGAAACCTTCCACGATAAACTTTAAGCTGAGAAAAGTCGTCTATTTTCATTCACCCTCCTCGAAACGACACGCAAAATAACAATTTAAATTGGTGGCATCTGTAAGCTTCAACGAGATCTGCCAATTTATAATAATATTATCATTATTATTTTTTATAGTATGTGGTAAATAATTTATTCCCGTGGAACGCTTGCTAGATAATTGATTCAGAAATTAATATTTTTGAGAAAGGATGGAATAATTTTGTCCAGTAAATTTGAATTTTAATCATTTAAATATGTACCATCATGGTAGACTTTGTCGAATGCTATATCTATATCTATGAATGCTGCTCCTGTTCATTTTTTTATGTTAAAGCTCTAAATCCAAACTGCTCGTCACATATACTATTTAACAAAACACGAATAATGGGATTGAATGATTAAATGACTTTATATAATTTAATATTTATTTTTATTAAATTAACAGAATTTAGATTATCTGTTCTGTGGTAAAAGTATAATATAACACAATAGCTTAAAATTGAGGTGGGAAACACATATTTGAAATACAAATAAAACGAAATTGTTTATTATTTTTAATATTTATTTCTACCGAAATAGAGTTATAAGTGGCAAAGATAATGCATGTACTGTATATTTGGTACGTTCACATCCCACACAGGTAGAGGTCAATTTGAATGGCAATGAATCAAATATGTTACGATGCAATCCCGATGAGTTAGGATAGCCGAACGAGTTGAGAACGTTCTGCAGAGATAACGGTGCTGCAACGAGTGCAGCGGCCGAGGGCGGACAGTCTATTGCACTTTCCAGAAACGATACTTTTGACATGACAACGCAGTCATCCGTCGAGATAATTATGATGTTTCATTATGCTTTTCCTTGTCACATCAGAACAGAAGGCGGTTTCCTAGAACGTCACGGAAACACATAATCTCTTTATTATCTAGCCATAATCTTTCAACGGTAGAACCATCGGAACCCTTATCCGCAGGTGCTTCTATAAGGACGTATTAGTCACGGTTAATGCAATGATCACCAAGGACGACGTGAGTGTAGAAATTTCCACATTTGTTTGTCTTACAGGGTGGCGTTACCTAGAAATTTCGGTCATTGTGGCGAAACACAAAACCTTCCAGTGACCGCGATTGTCACGTCATTAGTTATTTATGGGGGTGTGTAAATCACTCATTTGTAGCCAACGAGCGGGTGGTGGTCTTTCCTAAAAAAAAACACATTAACCACAAAAATTTCCGTTGGCAAATTGCGCATAAAAAGCGTACACAATCGCTAATGCTTTCAAAATAAAATATGTCTTATCGAAAAGGGAGAAATAATGCAATTTTCAATGCGTCCCTTTTTTAAAGTTTTTTCGCGGAGAATGAATTCTCAGGGTCACCCTTTTGCGAATGTAAAAAATCACCCTTGAACCTTTTGTTGAAAATAACCCTTAAAACGGATCGTTCTGATATTTTTTATTCGGCACAAATGAATGGATTTTTTTTAAGAAGAAAAAAAAACACCATAAGAAATTAATCTGTCGAGTTTGAAGACTCGACGGGAGATCGAACGTTCTATTTCCTAATTGTCGGAAAGGGATGTCATTGCTATTATTATTACTTAGTGGTATTCGAAGATTTGAAAAAGCATTATCACGCAGCGTGCAAGACAAAGGGCGTCCGTTTGGGTCCATTTGTTTATCTCGACATAGTAAATTGCTATGACGCATAGTGATTCCATGTCCAAGGCTAGCCGTTCAAAAGAAGACTTATTTTAGGGCCATTGAAAAGAATGCACAATGCCTTTCTGTCACCGCCGCGTTCCTACCATGACTTATCACCGTGTCAATGTTCAGGGTAAAATAGACGATGATCCATTGTGTGACCATGCTCATAACGAGAGCAATGATCGCAAGGTTACAAGCTCTCGAACTTATACAGCGACGTTTTATGAAGAAAATGGCGAGAAGGAGAGAAAAAATGTACGTTGCCGATCATTGTCTTCCGTTTAGTCCAATGACCGGTCGCTATAGAAGCCTACTTTCAAGGCTGCTAGTTGGGTCAATGAAATGGCGAGAATCTAATGCTGGATCGCTAAGACGAGATGCGGCGCTAAGAAATATTTTATAACCCTTGAACGACGCTAATCCTAAAAATTATATAGTTTAAGAATCATTTAATAAAATGTGAAAGCAAGTCAATATTTTAAATTGTGTAATATAAAAATCCTTTGTTAGATTAGAACATATTTATTACGTAATATGCACACAAATGGATATAAATGTGTTTATTATTTAAACTCAAGCTAAGATAAGGAACTGATTATTTAACAAAACACCAGATAAACATTATTATTATGAAGATTTAAATCTCACATCAAATCTAATAAGTAAATTAACTCTTGTACGTCATCATGTCGTCAATGTAGTTAACGATCATCGCAATATAAAAATAGCGTCTTTAAAAATAGCCTAAATTATTATAATATATAAATATCTAATTGAACTATTTTATTAATTTTATTATTTTATATTAAAAAGTTAACCCTAATTGATTGTAATATTTTTTTAAACAAGGTATGCTATATATCGCGTTATTATGAAGCTTTCTTTTTATTTATTTATGTACAGGACTTCAATGAATAATATACATACGAAGCAACTAACTAACTTCCTATATGAAATATGAAAGACCCCTGAGAATATTTCGTTCAAGAGATTTAGTAAATATGATATAAGCACGAGCGTATTCCAGAGAAAATTAAAGTCTACTAATATAATAAAAATTACGAAACTCTTAACCGATCGTTCTCACTACGACGGCAACAACATTAATTTACGATTTCCGAGAGATAAAAATAGGAGCGAAACTAAATTTTGTGTGATGGAAGAGTGCAAAAAATCTAGCATAGTATATACTTTATAAACATTTTTACATAAATATTTATACGAGAACTCATATTCAACTGTACTGTACACTCACAATGACGGCAACAGACCTTTTTTAAAGATTTTATGATTTCCCGAAAATAAGATTTAGACAAAACACTTCAAAAATCAAGAATTTGCGTCAAAAAAGTAGTAAAATCGCACTAGTGTGAATGGTCGGTAAGATAAACTAAAGCTAATAGTTTTATTTACAGACGAACTGACAATAAAACAATTATACAACATATGATACATATATAATTTTTCTAATCTCTCAGTCTCAATCTGATTTTTTCTAAAAACTTCACTAACAATTTGAATTTTAATGTCGAGGTGGAACGACATTGTTTTTTTTTACCAGCAACTTGTATAGGTTAACTCGAATTTTTTTGCTGTTTTTAAAATAATTTAGAGCTGTTTTGATATGCATGGCCGATGTAGCGGGTGCTTGATACAATAGTCTGTGTCGCGAATCGCGATGTATCGCCTTGAACATCATATGTATTTCTGCAGTAATTCATATGGACTGTATTTATTGTTATTTTTTTAATTTATAATCCAGAAGAATGTCTGAAATATGATGACTATTATATGAATATTTTAGACAAAGCTTTAGAACAATTAGAAATATCTGAAGTTGCTCTTGATGAAATTGACATTACGCCATTATCCACACAATATATGATGTATTTCAATCACATTTCACTTCCATTGTAAAATGGAAATAACTCTCACAAGATGTAGCAAATAAATTATATTTTTTTCAACGGACACGAATGTCATTTTATTTACGGTTTCTTAAAAAAAATATTTTTTAAGAAACCCATTTGAATGCAGAAAACAATTAAATAAATATTCTACTTTGCATAATTAGATATGTCACCGAAGTATAATATGCATTTTAGAGTATATGTTTCGAATATGGAAGCAAAAATATTTCCGGGCCCTTTTTTGGTAAAATATTATTTTATTTTTTAAACTTTTTTTCAAATCTTATGGGTACCTCGTTTGAAACTTATATTCAATAACAGATCCTGATCAGGATTTTAGGATGAGAACCGCAAGAGCTGTGAAGAAAGACAAAAAACGTATACATAAAAATATCTGGCTTTCCTCCAGGTTATTGCTTCAAAAAGTGTACCACTACTTAATTTTAAAAATTAAGTAAATGTCCAATTTACACATTAAAAAATCCATCCTTTTTACATTGTATTACCTCAAACATAATAATTCATTGAAAATGGCTTGGAGTTGCACTTGGAATGCAAAGGGTTAAAATTACTTATGAAATTGTATTTTAAATCTAGCTGGAACGATAATTGCAATATAGCTTCAATTTATTGTCTTTAGAATCATTATTATAATTTTAACATCATTCGTTTTCATTAAAAAAAAAACAAAAAAAATTTAACCTTTAAAACGCGAATTCATTTTCGATTAAAATCATTTATTTTTCAAAACAATTTCAAACTGCTAAGAGCTATGTTTTTGCATTTTTAGTTACATTGAAAATAATGTTTAATTTAAATGCACTGTTAAATTTCAGTGTCAATAAAATCATCGGAATATGATAAAAAAGCACGAAAAATAGCTACAGATTATAAGGACATTTCCAGAGCATTTTACTGCTGTATAAGACTCTTATAATTGTGTTTTAAACTATAATTAGTTTTAGAACTTTCATTAGGATAGGTTTGGGTTTGAACAGCAAATGGACGTTTCGCAACTGTCAAATTGAGTTTCATAGACATTTTAGAGCAGCATATTAGTGCCTATCAGTTAAATTATATTTTCGCTAGTGGAAACATATATCTACTGGCGAAAATGTATTTGGACTTTACTAGTGAAAATATAACTTTACTAAGAAATACACATTTGCAATAACATAAATAATGATAAGTATGTAAATATATACATATATTAATTACTACATATAGAAAAGTTGAAATCATATAATTTTACTAGCACCTGTCAGATAATTTATATTTTCATTGATAAAAATAAAATCTACTGGTGAAAATGTATTTCGATATGATTTTAATATGTTATTACCACAATCCAATTTTTACTTTAATAGAACTTAGCTTCCTTGTTTATAGCGGATATTTTTGAGTAACATTTGAGCTAGATGCGGCTGATATGAAAATCGATATTAACAGTGTCCTTGTGGACCGTATGGTAGGGTATACTATATGATAATCCCCCCTTCCATAAAATATTAATTTGTAGAAATTAGGGAGACAAAAAGTGCAACGTTTTTCTCATTGCACAAAATCCATATTCTAATATGCTAAGCAGCAAAGTTTTAACTATAACTTGATAGTCTTCATAAAGAAATTAAAGATTTTTTCAAATATTGTTTTAAAGTATATAATATATAAAGTAATGTAAGGTATACTTTGATGTTCATTATGGCTTTGTCGCATCGTTATACTATAGAATCAAACATCGCTCTGTGCGACATGTGTAGAACGCTTGCACGAGCGTGCATAACGGTAAATCTGTTAAATGCTAAGAGAGAAAAAAATACATATTGAAAAATAATGTAATGGCAGTCGTTCTGGTAATGTGCGAATGTGCGAATGACATCAGGTGAACTCAGGGTTTGACCATGAACTTGAGCATAACAGTTGGACTCGAGTAGCGCGCTGGCACTCAACACTCGCTGCCAATCTAGAAAACTTTTTTTTATTATCAACTCACACTCACACACGCTAAATATAGAATGAAATCTGGGATGTCGGCATGCCGCAAAATTGCATCTAGGCATTTGTGCCGATAATGACAAAGTCATTCGATCCGATCCCGAGTCGGGTCTTTCGAGGTCGCTAGCATGTCGTTCACCCTGTGGGAGAATGATTATTTGCCGACTTCAGGATATTATAATGGTAACATTTTCCACTGTTACGTAACTACGTGTACGTACGGCTCGTGCCGCCATCGGAAAAAGGCCACTGACCCAATTGTGAAAGAGTTCGTCAGACATCGAACCTGACCATTTGCATACCGCACACACGAACGCGTGTATCGCTCTCTCGCTACCTAACGTTTGTCATTCAATGAAAATCTGATCATAATCTGACGTAACAATAATTATAATAAAAATAAATTGACAGGCACTGACTCGTGTAATTTAGATAGTACTAATCTTATTTTTTAATAAAATTTTCCTCATATTTGAGATATATTACTATCAATTATCAGTATCACTATTACTTTGTTTTTACTCTTATATATAATATACGTACATATAAAGTGTAAAACGTTGATTTTTTAGCACTGCTCTTAAAAACGCTCAGTGTTGCGCTATCCATTGCTCCATGATTTTTATTAAAATTACGCTAAATAATCTGACCGAGTACAAACCGTGTTAAAAAGTATGATTTCTGTGCCCTGTATAGTACTATAGTACGACTTGCCATAACAGCTAAGAAATCGGTTTTATAACAATACTTCCGAGTCATGGTGTGTGTCGCGAGAGGTAGTAGACACCCAAGAATTGGGTGAGTTCTTCGTCTCTCGAACCAAAGCGGGAGAGTCAAGTTCAAGTCGTTTCGCCAAGGTCCGCTCCGATTAACTCTGCCGTTTGTTACGTAAGGAGGAGTAGTAGGAGGAGGTTCAGTGAAGCAGGCCAGCGAGAGGTGGAAAGGTAACTAACCCGAGATATGGAACAGGTGAGTTCCTTAACCCCCCGACGGGCGCTTTCGGGTTCGTTTACCTTCGTCGCGCATTCCGCGTGCATTTCGCATTGTCGTGTTGTGCTGCACTGGTGATGATGATGCACTCCAGCACTCACCATTGTGACTGGTCACCATCGCCGCGAGACGCTCGACATTGACCTCATGACTAAGAACCATGCACGCCGGTCAACATCTGCTCTTTCGACGAATCAGCAATTCTAATTTGCAGACGACGAAGATGGCCGAGGCAGAATGCATCGCTTTAGCAGAAGAAAAAACTAGAAGCAATTTCCTGGTGAATGCAGCAAAAAAGTGTTTGGAATTTAGCATATAGCCAATGAATGATTTATAAAAGTCATTCGACAATGATGCTTAAAATTCAATTATTGATCTATCTTACTAAAAAAAATACTAAAGGTTAAATGTAGCTCAGAAATAAATCGTTTAACATGACAGTATACCTATGGTGAAAAATCCATTGAGCATAATTTCTAGTACTGTATAAAAAACCATTTGAACACTTAATCTACTTTACAGCAGAAATTTGGTTTACGAGCATAGTTCGCTCTAGTTTGGATCAATCAAAGGTTTTGAAACTTAATTTGATTCATTCCAAAGCCCATAAATATTCACATAAAAATGTATGCTACAAAATATACGTAGTTTTTATTTAAATTTATTATAAAATAATTTAATGTACTAATTATTAATATCGGAATCATCAACAGCGCAATGAAATATTTTTCATTTCATGGAAATTTAACTCTAACCAATTTAATGACATTCGCTTTTGCCTCCTTTAAGAGATTTGGCGAAAATGTGACATTGTATGGTACTGGTCGATTTTATACCGTCCACCACCGCGCTTGTACACGTATAGAGTACACATAATGAAGTTTTGAATTAAAACAATCATTTATCAAATGTTTTGACTTGTATTGGTACATATATTAAAATTATTTTATAAGTGGTTTGCAATCTGTGGATCATAAAATTTGTTTTATTTCTAGTTTAAAAATATTTAATATTAAATAATGCTGGTCTTGAGGGTAAGTTAACAAAATTTTTATTATCACGGCACTCAAATTTAACAGTTGCGAAACGTCCATTTGCTATTCAAAGTAACACATATTAATACATCAGTGGATTTAATCGTTGCATAAGGCCATAATAAAAAAAATGTTTAATTTCTAATTTGAAAAAATATTTACTGTTTTGAATACGAATATCTTGAACCGCAATATAAATAAAATAAAAACTGCTCGTTTTGAGGATTTTTTTTACTTATTATTATTATCACGGCGGCACGCTCAAATTTAATAGTCGCTGTTCAAACCCAAACCTAACCTAAGCGAATATAACTTTTGAACAGCAAATG
Source organism: Plectrocnemia conspersa (assembly GCF_051122295.1). Lineage (NCBI taxonomy): Eukaryota > Metazoa > Arthropoda > Insecta > Trichoptera > Polycentropodidae > Plectrocnemia > Plectrocnemia conspersa. The sequence goes on from NW_028277167.1 coordinate 12,424,283, forward strand.
GACGTTTCGCAACTGTTAAATTTGAGCGCTGATAAACATTTTGTTAACTTACCCTCAAAACCAGCATTATTTAATATTAAATATTTTTAAAATAGAAATAAAACAAATTTTATGATCATATGTGATCCACAGATTGCAAATTTGTGCGTGGCGTCGTAATAATAAACAAGTAGCAAAATTTAGTTTAAATAAAATAATTAATATTTCTTTCAAATTTATTCCAAAAAATATTTATTCTTTTGTTTATATATTTTATTTATTTATATACAATTATAAATGACATTGCAGAGAGTTATTCATGGGGTTATTCATACCAAACCTGTTTTGCTGCATAAGTTGTTGGTCAGAACAGTAAACACACGATGAACACAACAAAACAGACTCTTACAGGAATTGTATGGTTTCAGATTTTGAACACGTTCATTTTGAATGAAAATACAACTGTATATAAATAAATAAAATGAATAAACACTTAAACTCTTAAAATAAATTTGACCCTCGATAACAGGAAATATGCTCTAATTTGACCCTAGATGTAGTAAGTCAATGGGGGTTATTTTTAAATGCGCCATTATATAATATTTTATTCGATTATATACTTGGATTAATGTGCTCCAATCAGAGTTGATCGTAGATAAAAAAAGATCAAGCCAAGTATGAACGGTGTGAACGAGCGGAAGCGAGTGAGCATTGGTCAGAACCGTGAACACCCAATGAATATAACAATTTTGCAGAAATTGTACGACTTCTGTTTCAGTACGTTTATTTTCAATGAAAAATAATTGTATAACAATAACAGGAAAGTACCGGAAAAATATTTTTTTATTTAGGTTTAAATTTATATAAATTTAAATATCCATTTTTTTTATTTTATAACCCACAGTGCACCCCATTATTTTTCATGAAACACAGATTTAAATACACTGATAAAATAATTTTAGCACATATACTAATACAAGTCAAAACATTTGATATTTTTTGATTCAAAAGAAATTATATATCATGCGGCGAAATTGCATTGTTTTTTTACAGAAAATTTTACTATAAATTTTTTGGGCAATGCAGTGTTTAGATCCACCAATTTGCCTTTTCACAAGGATAGGAATTCACTTGCTTCTGTCATGGTTAATGTTATGTCGCAATGTCACAAGCGAAGCATTCTAAACTTGTTAAAGGATGCGATATAAGCTGTAAGAAAAGCGGGCGAAGCCTAGTATGTTAATAAACACATTGTTTAAAAATCAATATACTTCCTGGAAGTATAAAGCTTTGATACGTGAAAGCATTTTAGATTCACCACACAACGGATCCTTTGAATCAAATTGTTCTGAACATATGTATATTGTATGTCCTCGTTGTTTATGTGGTGGTGGTTTTGGAACGCCTGCCTGTCTGCCCGTCAGTTTGATCGCAGAAACGACAGGTGCCATCGGTACAGTGACCTCTTCGACGGACATTGTTACAGACCCACTCCACAAACATGGTTATTTTCGACTCGCTAATTATATATTCGGTATTCGACGGTCTTATTCTGCGCACTCCCCTAGTTAATGCTGCGCTATCATAAGCCAAAATCGCACTATTGCTAAAAAAAATAATCAGAGCGTGATGCGACCCGTTGCATAATAGATCTTCTAAGCGATCTCTTCTGAGAACTCAAGTGGAAGGTATTGAACTTGTCGAATGCGAGCGCAATTATGTGTTGCATTCCCGGAAGGTACAAATATAAATTGGAATTCGCGTCGAGAGGATTTTGCCCCGTCTGGGATGTTGAACTTGCAGCCGAGACATTGTGCTTATTTTGGAACAGATTGTTTGAATTTGAAATGCAATTGTGATACAGTCAACAGGGTGATACTCAACAATTTTATTAGACTATTTAAAATTAATGTGTTATGTCATTTTACACTTGGCAACTGTTCTCGCTTTTGAAGATTTTTTTCAATCTAACATGACATATACTTATTTTCGACATATCCCGAACATCTGTTTAATGCGTATTAACCTAATTAAAATTGGGATATAATAACATATATTATAATTTTAAAAGCAATTAATTGATTCAGTCAGCATACAAAGAAAAATAATGAAAGTTTAGATCAGATTCATTGAAAATATATATGGCTTGTTTTGGTAGTTTTTATGGTAAATAGATATGCAAAAACTACAATATACAAATTTAACTTTGAATTTAATTAAAAAAAAGTACGTTCATCTATGTATGTTACATAAAGTACAATAATTGAAAGCCTGAATCAATCACCATCATGCCACCCAGAAGATGAAACCACGAAACATTGTTCTTTAGTTTCGGTGTAATTGTAGGCCATTGGTGAGGTCGCCGTGTCGGTATCACGAGGTTACCCGATTCGCGACGTTGGTTGTTGGTTCGCCGCTCTCGATAAATCACAATGAAAACGGAACGACAGCGACCAAGTTCAATGGTTCGTAATATAGTGCAAGTGGGTTCTTTAACCCTTTAGCCTAGAGGACGTTGGCCCTTCGTCGGGTACGAACCAGTGTATGTGTGTAATGCCACCGCCACATTTCCCTCCTACCAAAACCCACTTTCCGCGTAACTCGCATTCGCACACGCGACTGACGCGTTAGAAACGAACCTACAAACGCCCTACGAACGATTTACATAGTATTTTATTTTATTTAGAAAATCGAATTGCATTAGGCTACTTTAAAGCGCACAATTTCAGGGAACTTTCTTCATAAAATATGATTAAAATGAGTTAGCATTTGGAAAATGTATAAAGACATTTTCGGTTTGATCAGTTTTATTTAATGCAAATTAGATTATGTTTTTCCTAATATTACTACGAATACAAGACTAGCTATTTAGATATAATCTTAAGAGGGAAAACCACGGTAACCCAAGCTAATGAGTTAAAAATTGTTGCGCAACCTAATTGTTCATGATATTTCTTCTAAAGGATAAGTAGTTCATTAAAAACATATTATTACACTAGTAGCGTACTCGTTAAAAAATCAACGGAGAGTACATAAAACTAGTATAAATTAATCAAAATCTTTTATTAGGGAGAATATAATTTATTAATAACACAAAATACAATCTAATACTATCTATGAACTACTCAAAAGTATTTAAAAAGACCGCAAGAATTAGGTAGATTTTTATATATTTTTTAAATTATGTTTCAATATATTATATTATAGAACATTTATGATCCCTACATTTATTTAGACAATTTTTTTTAATCAATTGTCTTTTTTTACTTATATTAACCAGAGCTACGAATTGATTTTTTGTTTATTGATTGATTTTTCTTTATTGAGTTTTTGATTATTTGCCATTTTGAAATAAGATCACGAATTTATTATTTATATAATACAATAACACATTTCTGTCCTCTTTCCATTTTTTCTATACTCTATTTGCGTTATCACAGTCAGTTCGAGAGTTATCCATTTCATCATTATTCATAATTGAAAAAGTAATGGCAAGTTTAGGTTTACGCTCCTACTATTAACTCTAAAGCACACGTTACGGATATACGTTCGATTTCATTACTCCTGTTTATATTTTGAACAAATTTATAAAAATTAAAATCATAACTATATTTTTTATATTTAACAATCAATCAGAGTAATGATAAGTATATCGAACGTATGTCCGTGTCGTGTGCTTTAGAACTAATAGTAGGTATAATATATAGCTCTCGAACTGACTGTGTTAACGCAAATAGAGTTTTTTAAATATTTTAAATAGTCGCACATTTTGAAACAAAATTGCGATTCAAACTAGACAACTTGGACACTTTCATTTTATTTAATTTCTATTATAAATATTTTTTCCTTTACTCTTTTCTCTAAAATTTTTTTTAACAGAAATACGATTTTAAAATATGTTTAATAACCGGCATTTTAAAACAAGGTGGCGGGTCAGATTGGACAAAACATATTTTGTTAAACAAGTTTTACATCAATATAATTAAAACTACAGTCGTTACCGTGTCCTCAAAAATGTAAAAATACTAATTAAAATATTTAACAATTGTTATTAACCTTTAACGTTTATAAAATCAATGGTTTATTTTTATTGAAAAACTTAATACAATCCATAGATCATCTTCATTATATTCATTTGTATCAATTATACACTGGCAAAGATGAAGAGTAAGTGCACATAAGCTTAAACCCAAGCATAGATATACAATTATACAATCAATAAACAATGATATAAAAAATGTCCATCATGATTGTTTGGGGTTAGAGTAAATAAATTGAGTAACGTATAAGCGCATTAACGGTTCATAGCGTTATTTTTAAAAATGACGCATATCTGCGTTATCGGCTCTTTACATTATTTTGTTATACAAATGGTGCTTCTATTTAACATTAAAAATATATTATTATTTTTACATCTATAAATAAATTTATAATGACATATTTTGTATCGTTAACTTTTATATTTGTAATAAAAAAGTTTTAATAAGCAGTTTAAAATAAATCATAAAAAATTTACTGCACGTGAAGCCTATGATCAAAAATACATTTTTTTTTCTAAAAAAAAAACAGCGAATTGCTGTGCAGTCCAATGTTTTATATAAAAACATTAACCTTAGTTCATAGGTAGTTATTTATTTTAAGAACCAGTAGTTTTCAATCATATAATTATATTAAAAACATAAGGATAAAGAAAGTAATGTAGTGCTTAAGGCCGGCAAATTTGCAGTAGAGTTTCCATTGAGAATCTATGCCTGGCGGTGGCTGTTTCGCGCTACGAGGTCATAAATTCGCGCTTGGAGCTCTGAAACCTTGCTTTTTTATTAATGTAACTCATAACTAAGTTTCAACTAGCTTATTTTTATTTATTACTATCATAATATCATAAATCAGAAATAATCAAATATGAAACAAATAATAATCATCGTGCTTCGTACATTTTAAAATTATTTATTAATTATAGAATTTTGTATAAACAATTCGTTACGTAGAAATAGATCGAAAATAAATATTTTATAAGCTCGCTTCTGTGAATTGTGCGAAAATAATGTAATAAACAGTTATGTGAAGGAAATGGCAATGGTTCCAAATCTTCAGCGAAATGTACTTTAATTATCCCTTAATCCGTTTGTTTTTTTTCTTATTTTTTTTTAGTTTTTAACCGTAAATTATAACCACCAACGTTTTTTATATATTCCTATTTTTTATTATATTGTAGCTAATAATACAATTGTTCGCATGAAAATGTTAAAAACCAGCAATAATATGTATGTTTGTAAAATTAATTATATTATTGAAATTAACGCTTTATGATAAAAAAAAAATGAGCAAATACCATATTTTGGTAGGGAATGTTAATCTAGATATTTTAAATAATAAAATCTAGCTTACTTTTCAAAGCTACTCTCGGATAATGATGAAGTGTAGTTTTGTGAAAATTTAAAATTACTATACAAACTCTCTTTACGTCAAAATGTTTTGTATTTAATATAATTAAATATAAAGTAGGCTATCTATCCAATACTGACTGCATTTAAAATCTTATTTGACCATTCCTGTTTTTAATGGTCTGAATTTGAAATGATCTATTGCTATATTTGGAGAAAATCGTTAACGACTTGTTTATAAAAAATAATAATAATGTAAATATAATATTTATTTTGTGAATCTTTAACTCAAAAAAATATTTTATTCAAATAAATTTCATCCGAATTATTGCACTTTAATACGTTTTGCTTATAAAACATTGTAAATACATTATAAAACGTCACTAATAGTGTTAAAAGCGCGAATGACGAAATATATATCGCGCGCAAACTTGCGCGGAAGCGCTTAACGGAATTACATAAATTTCGATATTTTTAGTCGAATAAACGCGTTTTTATTAAAGGATATGTATTTTAAGATATATTCTATTTATATTATGATTAATTTTCCTCAGGGGTGATGCAGCTCCGAATCAATATCATAAATACAGTGTAACTCAGAATATAGAACAGATCGTTTAAATATGCTTATAAATAATTATGTTCGTTGACGAAAATATCAACAGGAAAATAGTTTACGTGCACGTGTACGTCGCAGCCGTACGTATGCGATCCTTTTGCATTGGTGTGCGTTGGTTACGCAGTGTGGCGAAGAAAACATGTTGCGACACCGGAGCGCGGTCAAGGGCAATGCCTCGCGCTTCTTTTCCACCGTTCGCAACGACCGCAATTACACAATGCATTGAACCTGGCCATGGGGGAGAGGAGGGGGGGGAGGCCGTCACACAGTTTTGGAACCGCTGACATATCTATCTAGTGGTCGAACTATGCATGCATCCGGCGCTAGTGCAACTTTTATTAGCGCATAACGGACCTGCGGTCGTTTCAGCGGGGGTTATGTGTAATTACGTGGTCGTATATGCGGGGTAGAACGAGAGGCAGATTATGTAACCTGGAGATGTTAATTTAACTCGCCGCAAAGCTACAGTTGCTAAGAAGGCATTCACATCCCTTTGTCCATAAACTTTTCAATAATGAGAATAAATTTAAAAATGTATGCGGAAATCTGGGGCTACTTTTTTTTAAATTCAACATAAATTATTTATAGATTAATTAAAGTGTTATACAATAGTTTCCAATTGTGCTATATTATAGGTATATACAATTGAATCCCGATTATCCGGACTAATGAATTTCAAGGGAGGCACGAATAATATAAATACAAGAATAAGCCGAGCTATTTATTATTTAGATTAAAATACGTACATATTTATTTATAACACAAACTATTATTTTATATGTTTACAATGAATTTTTTATTAGGAAAATCTATCATTTTGTTTTTCGAAACAATTTTAAAATATCTACACGGATTTTCCTTATCGCTATTTTCATGAATTGACGGGTGATAAAGCTCAGTGAACTCATTAATTTCATTTTGTTATTTTTCGTATCGTTGTGAAGGTTTCGAGTTTTCGATAAAACTCGGCGACTCCTTCCAAGTTTATTGATAATGATCTCCACAGCAAACGAGACTTCCCAATATAATTAACAATAAAAATCAGGCTACATTTAAATGTGCCACCAAAAAACGAGTGTAGTAAAAATTGTCGCCCGAAATTCACTGCCAGCAATAAATCGCTAGCAGTTTACTACCTCGTCAATTGACCACTTAAGCAATTTATAGACTACAAATATTCGCTAGCAAATTTTACCGTTAACCCTTTGAACGCGTTAATCAAAAATAATATTTTATTGTTTTTTTTAAAAAAATGCAAATTTTACCTTGATACTGTGTTTAAATGTTCTGATTTTTTAATTTTTATTCATTTAAAATGATATTTTATATTTATTCACAAATAAAAGTTTTTTCTTGAAAAGCATTTTTTTACTGATTTTTGCGTAAAGAGATAGAAAAATTAATTGGGCGACTTTAGTCGCTTTCCGCGTTCAAATGGTTAATGATAGTGTTTATACAAACTCGCTTATTCATTGGTTGAATGAAGTCTAAATTTTTTTTTAAATAAAAAAGTATTTTAAAAGGTTTAAATTATATGCTAACCGAAGATGTCTATGAAACTCAGTTTGACAGTTGCGAAACGTCCATTTTATTTTCAAACCTAAACTCAACCTAAACAAATTAATCCAATGGAAGTTTAAAAACTATAACTAGTTTTCAAATTTTCATTAGGCTAGGTTTGGGTTTGAACAGCAAATGGACGTTTCGTAACAGTTAGTGAAGTTATATTCTCAATCATATGAATAGAATTTTACTAACTAAGCTAGTTAAAATGGCTTCTAGATGGTAAAATATGCTAGTGATCGTTTGTAGGTTAAAAATTGTTTATGCGATCAATTGACCCGGCGGTAAACTGCTAGCGATTAATTGCTGGCGGTGAATTGCGAGCGATAAAGTTTTCTACTCGTTTTATTGCAACAGTTATATTTTTAATAGTATAAATATAATTTTATTAACTGGGCATGTTAAAATGTATCAAAATAAAAAGAAAATAATTTCACTGTATTTATTGACTGCGCGGATGGTAAAAATTACACATTAATTTCAATTTAAATGACTAATAAATTATATGTATTGCTTGGCAATAAAATATGCTGGCGAAAAAATTTCCGGACCCCCAAAAATTCACGTCAAAGACAATAAAATTGTAACGTTGCATTCGTAGTTTTCTAGCGCTCATATTTATTACGACTCTTTTATATTAATATTAAAATTTAATGAAGTACATCTAAACCGATTTTTGACCAATACGAGAGCGCAAAAAACAGAGAAGCATAATTGTTTTTGCGCTCCCCTATTGACCAAAATTCGATTTTAATATACTTCATCATAGTATTTTATAATGATTTTTGCTAAATAAAATAAAATGAACAATAAATTTATATAAATTACATATATGCATTGCCTGGCGAATTGTAGGCTATAAATTGTTTATGCAATCAATTGATGCTGTGGTAAACTGCTAGCGGTAAATTGCTGGCGGTGCAGGCAATACTTTTTTTGGACCCCCTTTTTTGGAGATAAGTGAATGAGATTTTCTAATTATTCTAAATATATACTGTGAACCAATGAAATCGTCGAATACTTTCGATTAAATGCGAGAAAGTAAAAAACACGTTCTTCTAATAAATCTAATTGAATTGATTTTCTATCAATATTTTGATTGAAAGTTAGATAATTACTAGAAAATTATTTTCAATAAAGAAAGTGTCTGCTTCACGATAAGATTCAAAGCCTCTTTCGCAAGGCGGCGCGGCGCCTCAAATCATCATAGCTACCGTTGCGCAACATGGCCGCACTGTCAATATGGCGGAATGGTGTTGGGATGAAGAAGTGCCCGTGGCTGTTGAACCGGGGCCGGCCTTGGTCCGGTCAGCGGCCTCCTCACCCACCGCTCTTCTTCACCCGACTCACCATCACCGTGCTTCATCATCTTCTTGCTTCTTCTCGTCTCCCTAGAGCAAATAGCCGAGTCGAAGGCCGCCGCCGGGTTCGAGCACCTCTTTCTAACTTCTAATCCGCGACTTCTAGAAGAGGTCGTCGTATCCTACGCTCGCAGAAAATTATTACGCCATAGTCTTGTTACTTTTACACGCGGCCGACTGTGAAAGAAGAAAGTACTGTGCGCTCATTCCGAGCGGTGACCGCGAAAGTTCTTCGTCCAAACTTTTTTTTTCTCAGCAGCCGCAACAAACAACAAGCCGAGAATTGTTATTAAGCTATTTTACTTTCAGTCGATATTTCAATGGGAACGCAGACAGCGTGACACTGACTGACATGGCGTCGCGGTTTCGATCCGACTCGACTGTCACATTTTTTTATACCTTTTGAAAAATCAATCCAACTAAAACTAACTAACTAGCAATAAAGCATAACATTTCTTTCCTGTTTTTAAGAATATTTCAAAATTTATACACGAAATTTAATACATCTAACATTTTTTTTTGAATCAAGTACAAGCATTTCAGAAATACTGATTTACCTTGGAGCGAAATCGCAACATTTCCCTCACCACAATTATATTCTTAGCAGATGAAAATAATGCATCTAACAAGTATAATTTTCAACCAGTTATATAACTTTTTTCTTTAGAATAATTGATTGGATTCTAAAGAAATCATCGGCACATAAGGATATTTTCTCTTCCATTCTGATTGGAAAATTTTAGCACATTTATTTTAATTTATTTGTTACAAATCTAACCATCATGACTTTAAACAAAGTAGTTTCATTAAGCATTTTATACAGATACAGCTTAAACGTGCACTTATAATCCCACATAAAAATCACTAGGCATCAACGGATTGTTGACACCACCCCTCATCAACTTTAAATATAATGAATTGAATCCCAACGATTCTAGCAAAAATACACTAGCACACGCCTATGTGCATACTAAATCTCCATTTCTGCATCGACGGAAAAAAAATCTGGTTAAAACACCACAAAAATTTCGCCCTGCAAAGAGATCTATAAAATGTAAAAATGTGATTAATGTTTCTTCTCGAGAATTTCTCGAAAAAAGTACCTAATCAAGAATTCTCATTTCTCAAAAAATGAGAAAATTTCTTGAGAAATTTTAAAATGCATTATTTTATAGCTTCCGAAGAAGAAGTTCATGATAAACTTTGTCGAATGCTTTTAAAAAGTCGGTATAAGTTACATCGACTTTGGAAGGAATATTTCTTAAGAACAATGAATGATATGACTACTTAAATAGGTTTAAAAATATCGTCATTAACTAATATTTTTATTTTCTTTCCGAAACACAAAGTACATTTTGAGAAAATGAAGAACTTTCGGTTAATGTGAACTACAATGAAGCATGATTTAAAGAAATTGATGAAGAACGATTTAAGGAAATTGATGAAGATATTTCACACTTCATCTAACACTTGTTAATATTAAAAAACGATAACAATTTAAATGTGCAATATATAAAATAATTGTTCTATAAATTATTATATATGTTTACTAAATTTGTTAGATGTAAAGATTAGCTATTAAGCTAAATAAATTAATAAAATAAATAAATAAATAATAAAACGAATTTCTGCCGCTCGCATTGGTCGGAATAGTGAACACCTTATAAATAAATATCTATAACAAATTCTTTTCAAAAGAAAAAATCCGAAGATTTACCTTACATAAATGTACAAATCATTCGTTTTATGGAACAAACTATTTATTTAAATGCACATACATATCTTTTAAAACAATTCCCTGTTAAATGGCACCCTTAAAAAAGTAAAATATAACGTTTGGATTGTACGATTTTCGAACTGACTGAAGTGAAAAATAATTATTATCAATAAAGTACTACCCAATTTCGGACTTATATACACATTTTTTTGTGAAAGCACTTTTGAAATACAAAAAATAAAAAAATCCTTGACAAATAAACATTTTTAAAAAAAGCATAGTTATTACCCCATTTTGTATGTATTTGCTACATCTTCTTAATTCCTAAGACTGTTAAAATTATTTTGATGCAATTCTGTAATAACGGTTATAAATATGTTTTATTGTTTTTGGTCGATTTTTTAGTGTTAAGAAGCAGAAAATCTCATTTTGATGTCGTATGTCACAAAAAATATATAGCTATCAACAGAATTTTGCGATTGAAATGTAAAATAAGATGAAGGGAAAGAGCCAGAAGAAATTTTGCATTACAACGAACAAAGAAAGGTGTTGATAAAACGACCCAATCCTACGATTGCTTGGGACAACAAAAAAAGCTAATCACGTTATTTATGGAGATCTATAATATATCTACTTCATTTTTGGAGCTGAATGGAAGATAAAGAGCTGGGGTCTAGCCGTCCCCCTGTTCGCACGTATTATATCTGTATATTGTTTCACTAACAAAAAATTAGCATATATACTAACTTGAATTAAAAATACGTACTGTATTTATTATTCTAGATGCAGCCCTCAGAAAAATATTTTTTTACGCAGTTGAACCTGTTTTATAATATACTTTTAATTATATTTAACTAATAGCTTTCAGTACATGATAATATATAATGTTAATTGATTACTGCAGTTACTAAACTATAACAACAAATATTATTATTATTAATCATGGATTGTACAATTCAATTGTATAGAACTTGTAGTCTGTAATCATTTACTATAAACAAGGCTACTTTTAAATGCACCATTACGATTATTTTACGAATTAAAAATATGAACATAAACTATTACAAATATTTTATATTATCACCATATAACTAGGCAATTATTAGAGAATCTAAATAGCGATATATTTTTGAGTCTATTTTAAGTTAAAACGGATCAAGTACTCAATGTTTCTAATTAAATCTGCAAGTTTTCATCAAGTAGTCGAACTAGGAAGTCAAGTAGCTCGCGCTTTATATATTACATTAACCTCCAACCCCAAAACAAGACTCAAATTTACCCCGAACCACCCGAATCCCATTCCAGAGAATTTGGAACAGTTTTCAGGGTCGCGCACATGTTCTAAAAATAAACACTAGTATAGATCTCCGTTCATAGGGGTCAACATTTTTTAACAACAATCCTAACTAACTACATACCTTCGTGACAGTCGATGTTCAGATCTCCAAAGTCGTTCTCTATCATATTAGACACGTCTGCTTCCACAATGTCACTATCCATTATAAGGGAGCAATAACCTCCGTTAACTTATTATTATTATTATTATTATTAATTTATTTAAAGTTATGAACAATGGGATTTAAAGTAGTTGAAGTGTGAATGTATTATTTTATGTAAATATTGTGGAAGTCAAGATGACCGGCGTCAAAGTCAACGCGGTAGAAACCAATGAAGCGCCGGGCATTCCTGTACCTACCCCGGGCCATAGGGGTTGGTGAATCGCGTGGGCGCCTGATTTAGGCGCATGCGCGACGCCCAACGCCCCCGGGTCTCCGTTGAGGTTGTGGGCGGGTGGATAAGGGGTGAACCCGTGTCACCTAAGGTCACTGTTCGGTGCCCTCCGGCGGCCGCCTGTGGAGGTAATGGGACCCCTGCCATCCACCAGCATCATATCGCGTATAAACAAGGTCAAAAAAAGGAAAAATTACCGTACGCATGTTAACCCCCAACCCCTAAAAGCTCGAATGTCATTGACCGACCTTCGTAAGCGTACGAAATGAATATGTTTGTAGGAAAAACACGCGATAATAAACATAGTTGAACGTATATTCTGTCACGTTTGGGAAAGGGATTTACAGATAAATTATAATAATGTTTGAAATATATAGCTTTGATGAATATACAATTAAATTTAAAAGTCTGGACATTATATTTAATTAAATGATCATTCTTTCACATATTAAGTGTGGGTGAATGGTTTTTCTTAATCCACATCCCTATTTCACTATCGGTGACTCAACTTTAAATTATTTTAGAGCAATTTTCCAACTTTAAAAATAGTGCTGGTCTACAACTGCTGTTTTTAAAAAATGATGACAGAGTTTTACAACCTTAAAAGATATGTAAAACGATGCAAAAGAACTGATGGACTGTTCATCCTTTAACTCAAAATAGATGTGTGCAAAATGTATCATGGTAGTTTTTTGTGAAGTTCATGACAAAGTTTCTCTTCTTACTAGGTAGAGGGCTGGGGTCAACGATTTGCGGTTGAATTTAAAAAAAAGCAAAAATTAAATAAAAGCGCGAAAAGAGGGCATGATGGAAATATAAAGCCATATTTTATGGGAGTTAGCATTTTCTTAATAGTATATATAGTAAAGACTATTAAGAAAATGCTAAAAATATTTTTTTTAATATCGATTTTTGATAAAAGTGCTATTTTTTTATATAAATAAGATTGAGTATATGATCAGTGAAATGTAGTGCTGATCATAGTTTATTTCTTTAAAATAATATATATTCTTTCTAATGATGATCTGGAAGCTTAAGGATAAACCGATATATTGGATTTATGTATCCAAAGGGTTAGGGATTTTTTTTCATTTCAATACAGGACACACGAATCATATAAACCACTCTTTCTTTTATATCCAAACAAACGTAAAAAATAACTTACATCGTACGTAGTAATCGTAGTATACAACTTCAGTAGGAATAACAACTCTTACCTGTAACAAAAAAATAAAACATAATTAATACCTACGCAATATACAATCACATAATACATACATATAACTCCTACACCTTAATTATTGAGAGTGCGTGACTAAAAAATGTGAATATATTTAAAAAAAAAAGATAAGGTCAAAGGCGAAAAGGAGATAAGGTGAAGGTTAAGGGGATGTTATGCGAGAGGCCAAATTCGCTGGGGGCTTGTTGAGTAGGTAATGGCAGTAGGCGGCAGGCTTTCGTATCCTGGCAGGGTATGACGTCACGGGTATCTCCCCGTGACGTCATAGACGGAACGCCCGATAGGAAGTTCCTCATATATTACGAGTATTAATGATAATATTTATTATATGTATTTATTCTTTTTCCGCGATTTATATTTGCAAGTTGTGTATTTTTTAAGTTAAAATTCTTAATTATTATTTATATGTACCTTATGTCAACTTAATTAAAATAAACTTATGTTATATTTTAATTTAAAAGAGATAATTTAATTAATTAGTTTACACGAAATTTTAAAATGCTCTAATGAAAAAAATATTACTGACATTTTCAATCCGCTCTAATAATCGCATCACATTCACAGTATAGTAGCAAAGCTTATCGACTGCAACGCCATCTTCCATTCAATAGCCGAATTAATATAATTTACTAATACACCGCTAGGTGTCGCTAATAAAAATATTTATTTTTTATAGTTAAATAAATAAATTGATTATTATTAATCTTATTGATTTATAAATTTAAAAATAATAAAATTGATTTATAGATATTCATTTTTTTAAATATTTTGATATTTTATGATAAATATGTATAAACTAAAAAAAAAAATTATAAAGCAATCAATATTAAAATCCCAAAATATTGTAATTTTCAAAAATACTTTTAAATATAATTTTTTCTATTTAGCTTGTTATTCTATATAGCTCATTTTTAAAATAAACAGCAATAAAATGACGTTTATTTGTTTCTTTACATTTATTATAAAGTTTTCTTTGTTTTGGGAGACATTACCATATATCATTTCATACCATATGGTCCGCCAGGACACTAATAATATAGATCTTTATCCAGGGTACAATAATTCAAAACAATAATTAAATTTAATATTTTACATTAATATTGATAAATATCTCTTTGAACTCAAATATTCGACTTAAGCGATTTTATTATCAAACTACACATATTATAATGCGATTAGTTCACCATCGAACTTAATAAAGTACAGTTCTTTATGAGAGCAATTGAGTCCAACAATTTCTTAAACTTTTATTCTGTAATAATAGAATAAGCTATAACCATAACTTCTAATCGTGGTCGACAACCTCTACCCTACGTCATAACGACACAAAGTGTAAAGTTGAAACCCCAATGACACGGAAGTGTGTCGGGGTAACGAACCTAGCCACCCCCGTCTGGGAAAATTCCGCGCTAGGTCATTGGTTAAATAAAATACGAGTTACTCAATATGTATCGGAAAAACACTATACCTAATTGACCAATCAGAATATTTGGTAAAAGTTTTATTTCGATAATTGGTAAATTGTTCGATTGAGCGAAACTAGGACTACAATAAAACAGTTGTGATTGCAATGTCAGGTGACCTATTGAAACTGGCATGAAAATGTACTTGAGCCTCTGGTGAACGCTCTTGAACCGGCTGCGCTATACGTAATCGCTGTTATAACATATCTTATCGCCAGAGCCTCAACTGCACCGAGTGTTAATATATCGGATAATGATCCGATAATCTGATCTGTAAACATTTTGTTGACCACGTTCGAATTTAGACTAAGCTAGCGTATAAAAGTTTATAGTTTATAGTAGCTAACGCGAGCAAACTGTTACTCTATTTGCCAACGAGTGAGATGTCCTCGCTCCAATTGGAGGTGGCTCACCTGCAGCGGCACTGCCCTACGTGAGAGGGCCGACAGTTCGACGGCTGATGGCCTTCTTTGTAATCTAAAAAAGAAAAACTATTTAGCTCGACTGAACCAAAGAGTGCCCACTGTTGAAGCTTTTTTGCGTCGATTAGTTTCGAGCTACGTGCCGGAAATTTTGCAAGGTATTCAACCTTGTACCAGTCCGACGACCTATGTCCCAGATTCGAGCCACCCTTAACGACCACCCCCGGATATGGACGTCTTCCGGTTGCTCGCTGCATGAATATTTCAATAGATAATAAATACTACAATGAAATATCTATAAATAAAATAGCTCAAATTACATAGGTTATATTTATACAGAAAGCTTATATTTCACGATAATTATCATATATGTATGTACATACTAGCATTATTTTTAGTATACATATTATTTATAATAAAAATAATGCTAACTTAAACGAATTCATTATGCTTATAATACAGGCATGATTACCTCTAGTAACTATTTCGACCCATAGCAATTAAAGTTGGCTTTTTTTCTAAATCTCAAAACTACCGGAATTGTGATAGATTTATCTTCATTAGCTTTCATGAAAATATCTCGAGAACTATATTTTATTTCAAAGTTGAGACAATGCTTTGGTCTAATTGTATTTATACAGAATAAATGCGATGTCCAAAACATTTACTCGTTTTCAGCTCTTATTTTATAAAACCTAATTTCGTAATAATATTTACGCTGCAGTACTTTTTTATATTCCTGCATAAGAAAGGATGTGTCCGACACATATACACGCTTTCATTGAAATTCTTTATAGAGGTCGGAAGTATCTGAATGCCAAGAAAATAATTATGATTTTCTCAACTACTCTATTCGGCCTTATATTTGCTTTGGTAATCTAAGAACCATATTATTATTAAGATAAGAAGAAACAGAAAGATTTGGGGACTTTCAATTGAGATTTTTTTTACTGAAAAATTATTAACAAAAAAAAGAACAAGGATGGCTGGTTCCACTTTAGGTGATATGGTTTTTTTAAAAAAATATTCTAAGAATAATATACATAATAATATGTTTTAATAAATGATACATGTTTTACCATTCTGCAAGTACTATTATATTTTAATTACTACGGTTAAGACAATTTACGTGCTTAAATAATGTCAAAAAATTATTGCAAAAATAAAGAGTAAATTGACGTTTCGCAACTGTCAAATTTGATAACTATAAATCTATCTAATATTAAAAGACAAACAGCGGTGATTTGGCAATTAAAGGTATACATGCCAAAGTTAATTAAACCTTTTACAATGCTAGTAATAATACACACTATATAAAGATATCTACAATAATATACTTATTATTACAAGCACATACTACATATCAATGTTCCGCAACCTTTTGAGGTTTACAGGTTTTGCCTAGGAAGTCTGCGAGTCACCTCATCAAAATATATTAATGTAAAAAAATAGTTAAAATAAATATTGATGTAATTTAGGTACTTAGTAATTAGTACGGCGCAACGCTAAAAAAATACCAACTTCCAACTGCGTTTCCTGTGCTGTTCAAACCCAAACCAGGGACGTCGTTTGAGGGAGGGGGGAGCAGGTGGCATTTGCCTCCCATTATATAAAAAAAATGCATGTAATTTAATAAAATATTATGAACATTGAACGACCACTGATTTGCACACACAGGAAAAAGCTGAAATTCATGTTATTAGTTAAAATATTTTAATTCTAATAAAATGTTTAGTAAAATTTAAGTATGTTTTATTTTTAATAGTTTTAATTAAATTCGAAGGAAAATGTTACACTTTGAAGAAAAAAAACATTTTTATCACGGGAGGGGGGGTGTCAGTGAAACTTGAGACAGATTGTAAGGGAACAGCGATACTGAAAAGGTTGCGGAATACTGCTATATATAACATATATTTTTAGTATTCATCAAAATTTCTCGAGAAAATAGAGAAGTGCAAATGAGAATTCTTAATACTCGAGAAATGTAAAATATCGAGAAACCAGAATGATAATTTTATTTTTGTAATGTTGCTTCAGTGGCACACTAGTTTTTTAATGATTACTTGCTATTTGAGAAATGTGAGATTTTCTTAAGATGTATCAAGATTTTAAGAGCAAAGCGTAGTTAGATAATTTACATTTTTACTGTCATTATTTTTACTTATGTTATGTTGTAAATTTTACAATTATTACTCATTTTTTAGATATGTTGCTTTTGAGAGTAACAACAGCCGTGCAATTTACGCAAAACGGGGTCAATTTTAAAAATAAAATTAAAAATTCGTCGATGAAAATAATTAATTAAAAATAAATTCTGCGTGACGACTACTCGAGCCGAGTGTCCTCTAAATCGCTACTGGCGAATGTGTGCGTGAGTTAGTGCAATAGTCGCACACATACACACATTCCGCGTTATAGCTGGAATAATTTGTAAATTGAGGTCATAGCACTTCGCCAGTGGGTAGTTCATCGACCCGATCGCGTTCATCAAGTATCGCATTTATTTTTATCAGATGCGGACCGAAACGCGAGCGACAAATTGCGATACTTGACGGGCGGCGGACCTAGAAAGCCAGAGATTAAAAACAGTGGCGGCGCTAAACGATTTTTAATATAATAACAATATTTATTTATTTTATTGAAGGATAATCGAAAAATATAATAAAATCAGCCATGGGTGTTTTCCCTTCAGATAAAAAATATATTTATGTTTTTAATGTTTATTATGATAATAAAAAATGTAACTATGAATAAATCCTAATATTTGACTAAATGTTTATAAACACAATATAACAGTAGGAATAATAATTCATGTTCGTATTCAATTGTCTATTGTTTTCATTATGTTATTTGATGGGCGCGTATCTACATATTTAGTGGGTCAAAATCAACGTGGTTCGAAAACAGTTGGGTGTCGGCAAACAAAATAAAGCATATAAATAAAAGGTATACGTCTACTTTTCAATTACCATTTAGGACATAACTCTTTTTTTTAACAATTAAATAAGCATAACGATTTGTTTACATTTTTTTATTCAACGCCGCTCGTATCGAGCACAATTGAATTCTCAGAAAAAAGCACACCGGTCGCTCCTCTTTCACTTTCAACATTACTTTCTTCACAGCCAACGCATCGCATATAACTTGCACTTTCCACCGTAACTGGTTTGGCCGACTAACCGAGCGCCTCCTTTTCCGTAACGTTGCGCAACGCAAAAATTTCAATAAAACAAGAAAAGTTGCAATATATCGGGCGCGCGATATTATTGCCGGGGCGTATCGTCTCCCTTGTGGGTCATGGAAAGGGTCCGGACCCCTCCTAAGACCCGCGACCCAGATTCTCTCGGCAGAGCAACGACCTGCGGGCCTTGGCTCCGCTTACACATATACACACAGCCGCACAAACGCACACCGTGTTCTTGTCCCAGTTGTGTTTACACACATAACCACTCTAAATTTGTAAAATGTATTTTTCAAATAGGATACGGCATTGAATTCAATTCGTGCGCCCGTAGAAAAATAGACTGTATCAAAAAAATGGGACGGTAGAAATAGAAAGTACAATTACATAGAATAAGTAATTTGGAGTATTGATTATTATTTAACAACTTGATCTTTCTTTGTCTAAAAACAAATAAGAAATGGAACAAAAACATATTCACATGTAAGCAAGATCACCGTTAGTTGAACAAAGTAAAATATATTGTACCGCATTTCTTGGGTTTATAAAGATTATGACAAATAAATATTAAAAACTTTTAAATGCATATTTTATACAACTTTAAAAATAGAAAATAAAATTCAAAGATTTTTAGTATAGTCCGGGACAAGCAAGAAGGTGAAATGCGTCTGTATTAGTCACAGGGTGTATATCGAGTGTTTAACAGTTTTTTATTAATTTATTTTATATTATTTTTTACCTACTAATACTTAGAGAAAAGCGTTTAATAAATAATTTTAGATTATTGTTGTTTTTACAAAATCGTAAAATAAACTTAAAAATTAGAATATAAAAAAGATATTTCGCTTTTCATTGAAAATTTAAATATTTCTGTTAATTTTTATTTATGTTATTTTTTAATTTAAATTCTTTTATTTATTGTGAATACATCTTCTTATCACTGATTTATTAAAACTATTTGGTTTTCGTTAGTTTTGTAATTCTGAACAATTTTGTAAGCTGGGTTGATCCCCAGTTTTGTCACGGCGACTACCTGCTGCATAACTGTTATGCGTATTTTAGGCACTACCTTAAAATACGCTTCTTATTGTATTCCGCCATATCTACATACTTTCTAAACACTCTGTATTTTCTTTACAAAACAATTGACCGCCTCGTCCTAAGTTAAGTTTCGCCCAAACGACAACTCGTCAACCAATACAATGCATTTTACGACAATAAATCATTATTTTCGTTGCAAATACATGTATACAAACCAATCAAGAAGGACTAGTACGGATATCCTCACAGATTCACCAACACTAACACGTTTCACCTTCTTGTTTGTCCCGAACTATACATGTAGTATTTTTTTATTATTATTAACGATTTTATTAAATTACAAAAATTATAGAAAAGTATCAATAAATCAACGGTGACAATAATCTGTATATGCTAAAAAAAGATACTTGTTAGTTAGCACGGCTCCACGCTCAAAAACCACCAGTTGCTCAAAAATTAAGGGAGGTGGCATTTGCCAGCCATTGAATGTAGCCAAAAAATGCACGTAATTTAATGAAATACTATGAATCTTGAATGACCACTGCCTGGCCAACTTCCCAACCCCCCTGGAAAACGTTGAAATAACGTCCCTGCCCAACCCTATTTAAAAAAATATACCATTATTTTCGTTTAGGTTAGGTTTGGGTTTGGGTTTGAACAGTAAATGGACGTTTCGCAACTGTCAAATTTGATAACTATAAATCTATCTAATATTAGAATTGGTAATCTTTTTATAAATAACATACTACATAATTTTGATGTAACTGAATATCTTGAATTTGGCTATTCCTAAAGAGGAATGATGGCACAGAACAAAAATTGATTAAAAACCATGACGTAAACATACATATTTTGCCACATCGGAATTAAAAATAAGCCACTCTTAGATATTTTGGTTATCGATTATTCCAGGTATGCAATCACATATTTATAATCATTGTAAAATGTCGTCTATTAGATAACATCCAAGAAACTATACATATGTATATTGCGAGTCGTTACTCGGAACAGAACGATCTAGGTGAATTTTTTTTGCTGCAATAATGCTTTTAATTTATTTTGCTGTAACCAAGCTTCTTCAACTAAATAAACGACTGCATCACAATCATTGTCACGCGATTGTCGTAAAAGATAGTATCCCCAAATATCAATAGATAAAAAAATACGTTTTATTAGCATTTATACGGTTTGATTGACATTAACCTCAATCTCCATACGTACTAAGTATATATTACATGTTCACGTTTAAAACGTACCAAGGTACGTTTTAAACGTTCAGTCAAATCTAACGTATATGTATGTGCATTAAATCGGAAGCAATGATAATGTTTATGTAATATAAAAGGAAAAACTCACTTTTCGGCCTCGGAGCCCGTCGCCGGGAATTCAAAATTTGAAGATTTCATTACGAAGATTGTTTATCTAGTTTAATCAATGTATTTTTATAATCCTTGCACATATTATGTATATATTTCATTTTCATAGTTATAACATACCTAGTTAAATTGCAATCCGATTATTTATATTCAGTCAAACCGAACAACGCACATAACGAATTAATGAAAATTATTGTCGCGTAGCAAAATTTTATTTATAAATAATAATTATTTACAACTGTTGTCACGTTACTGTCGGCCATATTGTTTTATATTTGAATGCTTATTTTTCATTGGTCGAAACAACAGAATGTATTACCGGCGGCACGAAAATCAAACGGAAAAAATTCAAATTTTATTTTTAATATTATAATTAAATATATTTCCTTTGTTTACCTGTATTATACACCGTTCATACAAATCGATACGATTTACAATATTTGGCATATAATGTTTCATTTTAAAGCGCACGCGTCCGGAAGCGACAGCTTAGAACAATTATATATAAGATAATAAAAAAGAATTTCATCAATGGCAATAAAAATTAGGGTGGTTTTATGTACGTGGAAGAACATTTAAAGTTTATATTTTTTTACAATATATTTATGATATAATTTAAGGGCAATTTTTCATCTAAACTAATTCATTATCGTGTCCTAAAAAACATTATATCCCATATATCTGCGCTGTCCAAATTCTGTTACCCTACCGGCTATTTTTATATAATATTTTGCTTGGCCAAGTAAAAGGGGCAAGTAATTGAAAAGTCAATTATTTATACATTAAAAGTTATTTTTATATAAAAAAAAATAAAATAATTCGTAAGTAATATTAATAAAAAAAATCAGAACCTTATAAAATCTTCAAATTTAAATATTTTAACTAAAAATTTGATTTTTTGCGGTTCGCAACAATACTTTACTGACATATGTACATACATACATATGTATATATTTGAATATTTGTCAAAGCAAATTTACTTCAAAACGACGAATTCTTGTTGAAAATTGTCTCTAGTAAGAAGATTGAGCTGTACATCGAATTATCTTATCTTTTTGTAAACAATTTGAAGGTAAATAATATAAGCAGCATTCATATCAAACACTAAAACTAATCCAAAAAAGTCAATCAGTGGTGGAAGTAATCCAGAACAGCAAAAAATTTAAAAATGGAACGTCTTTACAGTTCAAAAATATTGCGTTTTATAATTCATAATGGCAAATCAATCAAAAATGATTTTTAGGTCTTAGTGGGATGCTGCAAACATTGAGAATGAAGCAGATAATTTCTGTCTGAATTTTATAATCTTAAAATGTCTGTAAAAGACATTTCAAGATTATCAACGAAACGATGGAATTATTTAACGTTTATCTCATATAAATTATCTTAATATTAAATATATCTAAGTTTACATTTAAATATTATGACTCTTCCTTTTCAAAAATAAAACGGATGTGCGTCATGGTGCGAACGTTGAGAATGTAACGGCTCATTTCTGCTTGATTATTATGAAAGAACTTCGCCTACCGAATTAGTATGTATATACATATGTATGTTGCTTAACGCTTATCTTAAAACAGATCATGTTTGTGTTATTTTTTTGTAAAGTTCATGGTTAGTTTCCATATTTTTTTGTTTTGAAACGCGAAGTGGTGCAGGCGTGAAGACAATTTGTTCATCAAAGCAGATTTATTCTCGGTTAGTATCGTTGTTTTAATTACAAAATAATTGTCTATTCATACATTTTATTTGGTTGCCGTTTTTTCGGCAAGACATTTTCTCCATTTTCATGCCTGATTTAAACAAAAATTAAATTATTTGTAATATTATGCTTTATTTTGCATTTATATATTTTACTTTTTTAATGAAATACTATTTATTATGTTAGGTAATTAAAACAAACTATTAAACATGAACACAAAAAGTTACAAAATAAGATAAATATATTTTTAATTCACACCTTATGCAACTTATAATTATATTGAAACGAACCGAAACCTCGAATATATCGGTCACGACACCGAGAATGTCCCGGTTTCGCTGGGACAAGTAGCTAGCCTAGGTATAGAAGTAATGCGCTAGTTTCCAAGGGCACCAAACTAGGAGTGGCGCCTGAATTTGGTCTATATAAATACTGTCTTAAGTTTATTTTTAAATAATATGACTTTTTCATTTCGAATCATATACAGATGGCAAAAAATGATTCATTCTCTATATGTAATATCTCGATGGTGAAAATTTGTCAGGTATCATGTACTAATTAAATTTCTGACATCCAGACGTCATGAATTGCTTTCTCGAAATAGCTTGTGCAAGCGCAAAAAAGCGCGTCGTTGTTTGCTAAAAATCATAATCATTTTCATATTGTTGACTCAGAAAATTACGTATAAACGTTACCAAAAAAAAAAGTTTTTCGAGGCCGCGTACCTTAGCGGCGAGGCTAGGCCAATAACCCCGCGCCAAATCTGGGTCACTGTGGAATTAGCCTGCGCGAACAGTCAGCGATACCGAACCCGATTTGGGCCTATCTCTGCGTCTCTGTCTCGCTCGCTGTTTACCTCGCGTTGATAGACAAAGACAATGCGCTATTCATCGGCAGCTCTTTCATCCTATTCGCACCGACCGACTAGAGCGGCACTACGTCAGGACTTTACCTTGAAATCTTGAAATTTTTAGCGAATCTCTACTAAGGATCGGAGGCGTGATGCAACTCGCGGATTTGGATCGGACTGCAAAGGGCGGGATTCGAACGTCTGACCTTCGCATTAGAGCGGCTCTAATCGTGACAGTATAGAAAATTATAAATCTTGTCGCTACCGTGTGACAGGGGTTCTACGTACAGATCGCGAGAGACGCTGCAGTGTGAACGCGACTTTAGAATAAGGGTTAAAAACAGTTAAAGTTACAATTTTGCAAACAAATAAAGCAAGGCGTGTACACAATGCTCGCCTTGAACTGTGGGGTTAAACGATAAACTTTATTGCGTGCCATATTTTTTATCGCAACATCTGACTGGGTTCTCTTATCGTTTAATTAAATGAAGGGCAAACATTAGTAAGCGTTTATTATTAAAATGTTTTATTTTTATGTATTCTCAAATAAAATACATAATAATACTATTACATAACGAATGCATAAGAATATGAGTTTTATTGGGAAGTTAAGTAGGTTTAGTGATTTCCGGTTGACGATGTTGAAAATGTGTATTTGTATATGTAGTTTTAATCAATCATTATGTAAATTAGACTGCTTTAAAATATATGTTCAAATTAGGCAAGCCTCCCCCCTTCCCCATCATACATTACTATGTAATAAAGGGTAGTGAGAAATTTTAGTACTATATTTTCCATTTCTCTTACAGTTAAGTTCTCATGCCGGTGGAGAAATGAAGATTATATATGCACATCGCCAAAGCTTGTGATAAGGCGTCGAGGATGCTCGATATTGTTATGCGGAGCGCGTGTCACTTTAACAATTTATTGTCGATTCACATATTGTGCGATAAGCTAGTTCATAGCGTTCTTAAATATGGCTCCATTGTCTGGAATCATAGTGAAACGAAAAACTCCTTGTTATTGGAGGGGATTTAAAAATATTTACTCAGATATATCTAAATACAATATCCGTAATTGAATATTAGTGCCTTTTTTGGAACTTTCGGATATAACTCATTGCATTAATTGATTAAATTTCATATATTATGACGCATTGGGGTAACCTGTTAGATAAAGACGATCTTAATTAAATTTAAATAAATTTAATTAAGCACTTTTGAACTTGGGGCGGTGTCGACAATCCGTCGATGTTCAGCGATTTTAAACTGTGAGAACGTTACTCGCTCCAGTTTCTTAACGAACTAGCCAACACAAATATGTTTTAGGCGATAGATATGAGGAGCTGAAAACAATTATGTGGGATGATGTTCATCCATTTTAGGCTTGCCCAACAATCGTTGTTTTAAAATATTTAGTGGTACGAGTATAAATTATCATTTCTTATGAATTTTTAATAATATGTCTATGAGCGTGATGATATATAATTTGTATTTGCAAGAAATGTTCAATAAAACTATTCTGTATAAATGGCATTAAGACGCATTGGGAAAAGCTTTAGTCGTGATGGGTCAGATTTGTAATAAAAAATATAATGTATTTCTTAATATTTTTTTGGTTTTGTTTTATAGTAGGTCTCTTAGGTCTCCTTAAAAAAATGTTGTATTGCGATTCACACAAAAAATCAACCGATTCCTTTTTTCTTTAATAAGTATTATTTTTTAAATATGTATCATTTATATTAGAAAAGTAGGATATTTAAATATAATAAAATATAAGGTTTTTTCACAGAAAATAATTATAAATCTTAAAAAAAGAAAAACTGAAGTGACAATTTTTAATGAAACGATTTTTTAAATCTCTTTTCTGCCAAAAAGGTTGATTTTATTAAAATTGTTGAGTATTGATATTATCACATAGAAAAAAATGGTTTATTTAAAAGTTACTGACTATTTATTATTTTTTACGTAACTCTGTCTGTATTTTATTTTTATTAAAATATCAAAAATTGCACTACGCGGCTTTTTGAACTTTTTGACATTTATTTTAATCAAATTGAATGCACTACTAAATTAAATGAACCAGAAGGCAGTTTTTGTAAAATATGTTTAATGTAAAATATGGTGTTGTGTAAAAAAAATAACCTAAATATTTTTTCGAGAAAACTTGCACTACTCGGTCAATTTAAATTTAGTTTCCTACTAATTAAAATAACTGTTTATAAAAAGCTTATTGCATGGTTAATGCTTGTTATTATAGCATATTTAATATATAAGAGGCGCATTTAAAAGTAGCCCGAGTATTAAATTATGCATAAGTGGATCGAGATTTTGCTGTAATAAATACATGTTTTTTCTGTGAAAAATTTGCATATCGAAACAGTTTGCGTCCGAAATCGTTATGTAAAGGAGCGGTTCGCAATAGTATAAACGCTCAAACAAAGCGTTTATTGCGCGAAGACGCAGCGAGCGAGACGGGCGCACTAATCGGCAGCCCAGGAGGGAGTGAGACGGCCTAGGTCGGCAATACGTACACAGTCGCAGTCGGGAAGGCCAGAGTGCGATGACCGCGCGCTGGCGGGGGCCAGCTGACCCACATTGTGCAGGAAAGTGAAAAGGCCGCGTTTCCTGCGCAAGCGGACAACAGCTCCGACGAAAGTACATACAAAGTCGCGCCGAAACGTCGTAAGCGACACGGCACCGAGCGTGCCGAAATGAACCTTGCGATGCAACACAGCTGATCGACCGTACCTGCTAGCACTCGCCCGAATAGCTCGTCCGAGTCCCGGTTGTCCCGATCGAAGGGGTCGATATGATCCGCGTCCGGCTCGCATCCCGAAGATCCGGATCCTGAGCAAGGAGCTTTATACTCGGTGATGGTCATCTCGAAGCACTCCCGGCACATTTCAGTCAGTCGATCGAAACAGATTTTCACGCACTCATCCCGCGCGTGTAAATAACGGTCAGGATGCGTATTGTTTACATGTGCAAATGTCCGATTGGTATGAATGAGTGGCGGCGCGTGGGGCGTCGAGTGCGGCACGCGGCCATGTGCGCCGGGAGCGTCGATCGGAGGAGGGGCGGGGCGCCTGCGCGCTCACAGCCTCCGGCGCCACGAAGGCCCCGCGACCTCTTCCTGACGCTCGGCGCCCTAGCGTCAAAAGCGATAGCTGGGGCGAAAAAGCTCCAATCTTTCAAAAAGTATGCGCGAAAAAATATTTGTTTACACTTTTATCGGGTTAATCAAATAAACAACTAACTTGTCTGAAACAAAGATGGTCAAAATACTGCGTTCCATTAAATATTTAATAATCGTACAAGCTTTGTCAATGCCTATCCTTAGTGAACAGGGTAGTAATGTAAAATGTAAATATAATTAAATACATGATTCCAAGCTTAAAGAGCTAAAGGACTATCCGTCACTGCGACCCTTAGACCAATGTTCAATCGAAACAGTAACACTATTTTTTATAAACGGTAATTCATACAAAATAAATCCATAAAAGTAATTTTCAATACAGCTTTTTATACTAATCTTATACCAACAATTAAAGAACATTATTGGAGTCTACGATAATACATAAGGGGGAAGTGGTATTCTAATAAAACAAAATATTTACCATCATGAAGATATCAAAATTTAAAGAGAACGTGTACAAATCACAATAATAACTATCAAAATAAAGAAATACCTCATTACAATAAATTGCGATCATATACTGCTAGAAGAAAATGAGTATTCAGAAATAATAAAACAACTTGGAAACCGTTTTGTACTGGGAGATTTCAATACGAAACTTATCTATTTGTAAAAATGTCTGAGAGGTCCTTTCAACAGGCAATCCAACATACTGACCAACGGATCCCAACAAAAAACCTGACCTAATTGACTTATTTATTATCAAAAACATATTAGTCAACTTCATGAAAGTAGAAGGAAATAATGAACTAAGTTCTGATCATATTCCCATTGTTCTGATCATAGAATCGGTCTAAACTTACCTAAGCGGACTGTTGCGAAAGCTACGAAATCGATCAAATGTCCCATCCTACAAGCACTGCCACTCAAGGATATGCAAAGAAAATGGACCAAAGACAATCAAAGTAAAGCTAATCTCTACGCATATTACTTAGCTGATATTTTCACACTCAACACAGGAGAAGAAAATAAATAATAGCTCACCAGTGCTCCACTAAAAGACACATAAATTATAATTTCTGCAGCCACAGTCTAAGAATTACAAAAAATGATAAGATCCGATATTAACCCGAAGCTCCAGGCTTTCTATTAATCACTGGACAGGTCTTGAAAGAGCTACCAAGAAAAGGTGTAGTACAGATCCCTAAAATTTTGACTCAAATATTGACTGAAAAATCGCGGAAGTAATCATGATCCCTAAGCCAGGAAAACCGCCAAATGTACTCACATCACACAGGCCAATATCACTGCTACCAATGTTCTCCAAATTATTCAAAAACTTCTTCTCAAAAGATTAACACCCATAATAGATTAAATAAAGTTAACTATCCAACTATAAATTTGGATTCAGACAAAACAATTCAACAATCGATTAAGTCCACCGAATAACCCCAGACACTAGAAGAAAAGAAAGTCTGCTCGGCTGTCTTATTTTTAATATGTACATAACCTATAACGGGAACAATTTTAATTATTCTAATCTAACCTGTTATTTCCTTACAATTGGTTCAAAATCATTATTATCAGAGTTATATCTAGCGGATAATTCTTCTGGATTTACCTTTTTAAATAATCTGTTACTAATTTTTGCATTTTATTTTTTTAAAATCATTGTAAATTTCTCGATTGTGTCATATATTAAAAAATGCGCCATAGACACTGCGTATGTCCTGCGTAAAAACCGCTATTGTCAACCCCTTGCAATAACGATTTTGAAAGGTTCATTTTAGGACGTGAGCATATTTCGTTGGTTGAATAAACAAGTGATGCAATTGGCCCCCTAACATCTGCATCTGTGATTCGCCAGAGCTGTCTCGATCAATCGTATAAAAAATGTGACACTTGGTCACATCGACAGACGAGCTCAGACAGCAGATGGCATCCGAGGTAAACCGTGGGATACCAGTGACATATGCACATCATTTTTCCACCAGCACTCAGTCTACGAAATACATGTCGACACTTTTTTATCTGTGGTAAATTGTACAATTGTAAAAGAAACTGTTACCAGCTTTTCCGGAGCTTATTTTGACTACAAAGTCACCCCTTTAGCCGCAAAACCATAAAATATTATAAACAAAAAATACATAATAACCAACACGTCGGACCCAGATAATTATCAGGAAAAAAACTGTTTACATAAATTAAAATATCAATTCACGGTAAAAAATTTAAAAAGTAAACTTCCTACCAAAAATAATTTATATAATATAAATAATATTTTGGTGACGGGTGGCAATTAGACACAGATTGAGCCGCTGCAGTAGTATTTTATTGACGATTTATGAAATTTTTACATGGTTATTTACAATTGAACGGGGCACAAGCCCGCAACGCGCGTGAGCCCGTCGAAGGTTGCCAGTGGAGAGAGAAATCCGTTACGCCAGTGTTACCAGAGTACCGCCAAGTTTTGGCCATAATGAAATCTAAAGAAATATATATAAATATAAATAGGGCCCCTTAACAATATTATCAAAAACAATATAAAAAATATGGTTATTCTATTTGTTGGAATATTGATATTTAAAAAAAAAAACTAAACCTGATAAAAACGATTTTAAAGCGTTGAAAATTTAAGTTAAAAAAAAAGAAGAGAAAAGGTCAGTTGATTTAATTTTAGCTGGACTAATTAAAATCTCGCCTCATATAAAATCTCGCGAAAAAGCTTCTAAATATACATTTTATCTTCGTCAAGAAGAAAATATTACCATAGTTCTTTATGTGAAGTTTGCTCATAAGTCATGTTTGATACAAAAATAAACAAAACCGCTGTGTCACTACTTCATAATAAGGATAAAACTTAGGATTTATAAATACATTTTATGAATCACACAATATGCAAGTGCAGTGTCCTATTTATAAATACATTTTCTTTATAGTATTCACATTTTAAAACATTATTAGATAAACCTAAAATGCGAACGTTTGCAAGCGATAAAATAAACTCATTGCAAAGTTTACACGTAAACAGTATTGAACGACCAAATTGAGTACAAATTTTGTTTTTCTTGAAACAAGGTTCTGTTCCAGATAAACAATGCAATATTATTTTCGCTCCAAGGTTTTCTCTCTCTCTTTTTCTTTATATGCTTTCCGAGATGTGCACTTATTAACTTGTTAAGTTGACAACTACTATTTAATAAACATCCATTGCATTGTATTTAATTGAATGTTAGTATCTACTATAATTATATAATGTCCTATTTAATAATTTTAGATTTTATTAATTGCGCACGAGTCAACATAATCCGCGTTTTATTTTTAACCTTTTGATAAAAAATCAATAATAACATTTAATACGAAGTATCGTATATTAGGCCAAGGCGATTCTGTTCGTAATATTAATTTAAATTGGTGGCCAATTCAATACTTACAATAATATTGAGATGTTAAGCAAAAATCGTCGTTGTTATGTTTTAGATGAGTTTTCATTTGATTACTTCTATCTATCGATTTAAATATAACGAACCTATATTTGAAGCAGTGTGAGTATTTTCAGAATCGATATTTAGCTGACTTAATATCAAAATGGTTGGAAAGAATTTAAAAAATCGATTAATAAACTTTTGTCTCCTTTAGTCAATTTTCGTTGTTTTAGGTTGTAGTTTTATATTCCAAAATATATTTATACAATAGTCTACTCTAATGGCTTCTTACTTATGACTAAAATTTTTTTTTCCATAATGAGCTCTCGATTTCTAATTGAGGATTAATCGACAGCGACTAAACCAATTGTTAAAGACTTCCTTTTTAAAAAAACGTATTCAATTTGCAACAAGCGCTATTTATTTCATCTCAATTCCATCATATAAGTACCTACATACATACATAATATTTTTAGTCATAATTATCAAGTT
Source organism: Plectrocnemia conspersa (assembly GCF_051122295.1). Taxonomy (NCBI): domain Eukaryota; kingdom Metazoa; phylum Arthropoda; class Insecta; order Trichoptera; family Polycentropodidae; genus Plectrocnemia; species Plectrocnemia conspersa. Next base: position 12,454,967 of record NW_028277167.1, read on the forward strand.
AAAACATATGTGCGAGTGTGACCATGATTATTTAAATTCCAGATATAATTCAAATTAGCTTATTATTTGACACTTGATTACACAATAATAATGTTTTCAAATATTTTTTAAGACCAATATTTAAATTATATGAGTCGTTTAAAATCAAAAGCAGTCTTATTAATTAGTCTGTTTATTTGTTTATGAACAGATTAAAGTTTCTAAAAGTCACGGTAAAGGTGCAGAACGAGTTATATTTTTGTTAGTTCGTTATAGTGTTGTTTATATGAAATACTATTATGCATTTTATACAAGTGCTTTTACTCCCCCCATCTATCAATTCTTATTTGATATATAATATTTGATTTTAAATTTATTTAAATGTTTTTCGAGATTCCAGGAAAATTTTATTTAAGCTAATTAATCACTTTTGCTATTATGTTACTCATACTCTAATAAAATACGATACATATTTATAGGTACTATTTAATTTGATATTAAGGTGTTTTACTATACTTTTTACGTAATATATAAAGAAACATATATTATATACATATTCCACAATACATGACACCGACTCGCCCGTTTTGTATTTCCTTCACCATAGAAACTTTTTAATACAAATTTCTTCAATCGTTCTTTTGTACCTTCTTTGTGTGCGAATGATTGATCGTATCGTTTCGACAACGAGCACGCCTTTTCTTGGCGATAAATTCGCGAAAACCTATTAAGAGCGCAACACCTCCGGGTGAACGAACGCCAGAAGGTTGCCGAGCATTACTGGGTCAATCTCTGACGTCAGAGCCCCCGCCCGTCAGGCCTCCGCCCACCCACTGCCTCCCCACAACGGTGGTGGGAAAGTGAAATGACTATGTCTCAACACATCTGCAATGTCTCCATTGTGTGCGGATTCACACAGGAAAAGAAAATGAACCGGCACTTGTCCGGTATAACGACGCAATCTGACAATTTTCGTGACCTATGGTCATAGTTAGGGTTTTTATTATATTCGGGTCGTGCTAAAAACAACTTATTTGTAATCGATAAATAACCTTCTAAATATTGGGTTAACATGTAGATATTGTTGTATTGTATATTATGTATATAATACATAGCCTACAGCTAAATATAATATGGCATTATAAGTTAATTTATTAATTGCTTTATATTGTCAATTCAAAGTGAATTTATTAAAAAAATATTAATAAATATAGTTCAAATGATTAAAAATTCAAACTATATTGATACTTCAGTATTGTAATGATATATGTGCTATATATACATAAATAGCATATTTTGTCATGGAAAAATGGTTATAAATTAAATAAATAAGGTTCACTATAAATTAAAAAATATTGTCATTTATCTTTTTTAAGTCTTAATTATAAAATATTTGCATTGTTTTTCAGTAACTCAATAGTATTTTCAGTAAAAATCAGAATAATGCAATACAATCATCACCGCATGTGGATATTTTTGAGCAAAACTATTCCAAGATCACAGATTCAAAATTATTTTTTAACAAAATTCAATTAAAAAAATATGGTTATTATTCCTCAGTCTAGAGGTCAAAAAAATATTGCAGGTGATATGGGTATTAAAAAATATACTGCAACGCAGGAAACGCATTGTGTCTTAATTTACGGCTATTTGGTTAGAATGATTATTAGACGCGGATATAAACGTCCGTGGGGAAATTGGTGAACATATGTTTTATGCAATTATTGCAATCTTCATATCGCATCTGCATTTTTATTGGAAAAAATGAACTAGACAGACTTTTATATTTAATGGTTATTAAATAATTATCTTTAAATTAAATGTATACAAAAAAAATATGGTCAGTATTTTAAAAATAAAACGATCAATAAAGCTACGATTTCGAGAATACTACACTATATTTTATTATTTTGTTACACAGGCACATGCTTGTAATAAATACTATTGGAAAAATTATGTGTGCTTTTTGTACAAAAATATTTTAAATTAGAGATTTTCGGAATATAGTTAAAATATAACTAACCATTTAATTAAATTACACATTTTATAATTACTGACCATTCATAAAAAAACTATTAACCGTATAATTATAATACTGATTGAAAATCGAAAAAAATTGACGCTAAAGCTTAGTAAATTAATTTCATGAAAAAAATTAATCTATTTAATGTAAAAGTTAAAATGCAACAGGGGCGTGCGAGATGCATGATATTTGAAATTTTGTTTTTTAATACAACCATGAGTTGACAGGTTACCCCAATGCGTCACTATGGCCATTATAAAACCATAAGTATACAATTAAACATTAAAATAGTTATGATGCACACCATCATACATAATTGTTTGCAGCTCCTCATAGCTATCGCCGAAAGCATCATTGTGCTTGCCAAGTTAATTGAGAAGCAGGATGGCTCGTGCAAGAGGAGCGTTTTGGCATATTATTATAAAAAAGAATAGATACTATATTAAATATAACATTCTTATCTTACTACATATTGTAAAACACTTAAAGGTAATAAGTTTATTACACTGTTAGTCAATTATGTAATGAAACAAACATAAGTGAATCGTTCGCAAAACATTTATTACGGATTAAGCTGTATCACACCTATTTTCAGTAAGTACTATTCGCGGAATTTTCCGTGTTCTAAATTTATATCTCGTTTTTAATAGACCTTGATAAATTTTAATCTCAGAATAAACACAATCAAATCAGAGTTAAACAATATTAATTATATATTACATAAATTACCATTTTATAGATAGCATTGTATATATCGATTGAATTCCAAATACCGCTATCGTTTATGCTATTCTGAGATATAAATTGGTAATTTATACACACGTATGTTTAATTTACAGATTATTACATTATATTGGTCACTTTCCATTGTCTTAGAATTCCAAGGAATTAAATAGAAACGTTGGCGTTTAGTTCGTTTTTGGTCAGGAACATGCATTGTTCATTATGTATGTATATGAATAATAATTGTTTATTGAAACTAATTTCCTTTTGTATGTGAAAATGCTATATAATATGTTTTATAAATTACACGAAATAACTAGAGCAAATATTCAGCGTTAAAAACTTCCTTAGGCGTTACGAAACACTGAATGCTATGTTAAAATTATTGTATTTTTTATATCAATGAAATTTATGCATATCACCTGATCTTTGATTTATTATTTATTTATGGTAACGCACGTTGATTTGTATCCTTTTTTAGTGGTAATGAAAAGGGCCAAACCCTCATTTAAAGTTCACGTAATCAAAATTACGTATTCGTTATGAAATCGGTCATTATTGATTGTGAAGAACACGCGAAACGACGTCATGAAGGCTGACGTAAATGACTTTTACATTACGAGTTTATTTATAAACTTATCTACGTTGAATGTAAATATAAACTGTAAACAAATAATCGATCAAATATTATTCAAAATAGGGTCATAGGTATTACTTTTTAAGATTAAATCAAGTTGATGACAAAATTATGTCATCGTTTAAATAGCTCCTCGTTCATCGTTATGGATTATGCAAGGTGATATTACAGGTGGATCGTCACGGATCGTCAACTTTCACTAAAAACACGTGTCATTCATTGTCGGCAAAAATTTCAGGTGTCATTGACATTCGCATGAAATTTTCATGTTGTGCTTGAACGTCACGTTTGTCTTTAGAGATTTTCCAATCTCTCCAAATTAAGAACAATTCATACACAAATAGAATTGTTATATAATATGTCAGAGGACTCAACGAGATTTCTTATGGAGAGCTTCCGAATCGTTTATACACATATTTTAGATATGCATCTTTTTGTTATATATCATGTTATTTTCGGTTGCTTCAGAATATTGTGTTTACACTTATATATAATACATGGCTTTTTTTAAACAAAAAAAGTGCCGGAACTCACTTATTATCAAGCATTTTACTACAGAAAATTATATTCAAATATCATTTAAACTAAATTTAAAGCAGCTTTTCTTGTGCCACGAAGCACTAAAAAAATTTAAGCAAATGTATATGATAGATTTATTTACTTCAAAATTTATTAATATGAATATTCAAATTGAATTTTGGTCAATAGGAGGGCGCAAAAACAATTATCACTTCTCAGAAGTCAAAAATTCACGTCAAATGCAATAAAATCGTGATGGCGCCGACATAAAAATTCGGTTTAGATATGCATAATTCAGTTCTCACTTATTGTAGGTCATAATATTTATTTTCGAAAAAAAATCTATACAGTCAAATTTTACGTAAGCCTTTTTTTAATAAATATAATATATGTCTTAACTAATGTCTTTTAGCAGTTACTAGAGTCTAGATCTATATTTATATAGACCATGGTCTAGAATCTAGAACAGAACGTTTCCACTATAAAAACGAGTTATTAATTTAGAGATGGATTTTTAACTTTTGACTTCTAATAAATGAGGATTAGATGAAGTATATTAAAATCGAATTTTGGTCAATGGGGGAGCGCAAAAACAATTATCACTTCTCAGAAGGCAAAAATTCACGTCAAAAGTAATAAAATCGTGTCGGCGCCGTCGCAGTGGGAACGCTCGGTAACGAGCGTTCCCACTGCGACGGCGCTGACACGATTTTATTGCTTTTGACGTGAATTTTTGCCTTCTGAGAAGTGATAATTGTTTTTTGCGCTCTCCTATTGGTCAAAATTCGGTTTAGATGTTCTTCATTTGCTTCTCACTCATTGTAAAAAATCGTAAATAAAATTAGTAAAGATATTTTGCACCCATGCTTAATTAGCTTCTTTTAGTAGGACCGGCGATTGAGAAATTATCGATTTTTTTCTAAACTATACTTTCACATTTAAAATAAGTAAAATTAAAATAATGACATTGTTGTTTAGAGCGGGCGTGCGACGGCGCGCGTCCGAACGCCCGAAGATTGCCAGTAGCGAGAGAAAAATCCGTCACGTCAGTGTTACCAGAGTGCCGCTAAGTTTTGGCCATAATGAAATATAAATAGGCTCCATCAACATCATATTTACGTAAAAATAAAGAAAATAAATGTTACGCAGATTATCAACGCTTTTTACATTAGGAATACCGTAAAAATGGTGCCGGAACGCCGTTCCACCGCGTTACATGACAAAAAAAACCTGCTTATTAATATAAATATATAATATCTAAATAATGAAACTTTAAGACATATGTTAATGGTGCTCAATAAGTGGTATACAGAATTGAAGTAATATAATACATCAGAGACATACTAAATTATGTCGAATCAAACCAAAACAAACAACGAAAATATAGATTACCATAAAAGGTCAACGAATTCCAAACTAGAAAAAAAATAGACTATGTTTTTTGTATATTTACATTATAATATTAAACATAGCTAGAGTCAAATTTATTATTAATTATAGTACATTTCTTTTGAACTTATTTTATCTATTAAGAAATTTTGTATAAAAGTATCATCATAATATTTTTTAGTGGTAAGTAGATTAGACATAGAGATAATACGGCTTTTGTAATACATATGAAAATAAAATGTTTATGAGATTTTAAGGAAATATTTTTTAAATATTATATTTTTAAAAAGCTTTTAAGGACATCTTTGATGAGCTGTAAATCTGTGGCAGTTTACCGCTCATTAATCAGCATATAAATTGTCGCGCCGACATATAATGAAGATGGCATCATATCGTAATGAATATATGACAACTATACAATGGTTTTTACTTTCCTCTTGCGGTTGGCTGACGACCTCGTCATGACTACGTCAGCATGGTCGCCCTAGTGAGCGGTCGCCGACCCAAACCCCGGGGCCGAGGTCGTCAGCTACGAGCCCCGGGGCAACCCTGTTAATTATGGACGCGTCATCCCTCCCCTCAACCAGCCCTCGATACAGAAAATAAGGGAAAATCGTTCATAAATAAAGAAAATGCCTAAAATAGCCATGTATTAATTTTTCTCTCTGCTTAACCTTCACCGGTCTTAGGCGCTGACCGATTTCGACCGAGGCAAATTGCGTAACCCTATCGTCGATATTGATGATTTCGTTATCGTATAATATTATTTTTTGTGCTGCCTCTTATCTTTCATTAATGTATTTGACGGCCTCTTGATTTCTACCTATCGCCTACTAAATACAATATTTTTATTTAATTTTTGATATTGTGTTAAGTAAATAGGAATTTTGTATTATTTTAAAATATTTTTAACGACTATGGTCTTTTATTTTCTATTCAGGAATTTTTAGTTCCAAAAAATGAATTTTTATAATTTTAATAGCCATATTTTTGCCTTTTATAAATATTCTAAATATAATATGAACAAACAAGGGGGCGGCTGGATTTTCTAACTACCATTTAGGATTTTTTAGTTCTAAAAAATAAATGCATTTAAAGTAGCCATAATTTTAATTTACCTAAAAATCCTAAATATAATATATGCGAACAGGGGGACGGTTGGACCCCAGCTCCGTTTTCAGCTTCGATATTTTATCTTCCATAAAAATGAAGATATTTAAAATAGCCATAATTTTAATCTCCATGATTATTAATAATATAAAAATTGTAAAATACATCTGTTTGCGGACGATACTATATTATATTGCATAAGTGATAAAAGATAATTTAAATAATTAATTAATATAATAGAAATATGGTTAAAAAATAATGTACATAAACTAAATGTATGTTTATTAATTAATATGAAATTCTGTTTTTTGAAACATGACAACAAAATAATTTTTCTCTAGTACTGAAAGAATCGACCAAAAACCATTAAAATATTATTGTAATATTTTATTACAATATAACATAAAATATAATTTTAATAATAATAGTATAAATGGGGCACTAACGTCCCCCGCTTCGATCAAACTGAATGAATAAACAAATATGCTCGTTTGTGCTATAATATATTATAGCAAATATATTTATATACTAGTAGAATCTAGGTTTATTTGAGGCTATTTTGTACTAGGCTTTCATAAATTCGCGCTTATCATGAATGTGACGCGCGAATTTATGAGTGCATAGTGTAAAAAAGTCTTGGCAAGACTTGCCGGCAGCTCCTTGCGTTTCGCACTCATAAATTTGTGCTTTGCGCTCGATATTGCGCTTGATATTTTGTTTAAGTAAATCATATCTAATTTTAGACAGCACGATAGACTAGTAGTATAATTAGGTGGCTAATAACTAAAAAAAACTTGCGTTTGAATCACAAAGAGACTATCGATTTTATCGATTATTAAATAATTATATTCCCGACCGTTCATCACAGTTTATGTTTTCCTAGATTATCCTAATCTCACGGATGAATATCGTAAATATTATTTTGGCATACATATTAGGTATGAAAAATGAGGCCCGAAAAATTTATAGCCCGTAATTCACCATCAGCAAATAATCGTTAGCATTGTCAATTGATCGCTTAAACAATTCATGGCCTACAAATAATCGCTAGCATATATTATTGTCAGATTATAATTTATATGAATTTATTAGACATTTTATTTTGTTTTTTTTTTACAATCTGCACAGTGAATAAATATAGTTTCACTGCTATTTACTAGTGGAATTATAAATATATTGTTTGATACATTTTAACTGACCTTGTTAGTAAAATTATATTCATGCTACTGAATGAAAGTTCTGGAACTAATTATAGATTTTTAATTTCCATTAGGTTAGGTTTGGGTTTGAACAGCAAATGGACGTCTCACAACTGTTAAATCAAGTTTCATATACATTTTAGAACGGAATATAATTTAAACTCTTAAATTTTGACTTAATAAATAGTTTATGTTATCAATTGACGCGGTGGTAGCGATTAATTGCTGTCGGTGAATCTCTAATAATGAGCTACTTTGGCTAATAGAGAATATCATATATGTATGTGTGAAAAAATATTGCACTTTAAGCGTTTTATTAAATTTATAGAAATATTTATTAGATGAGAAACATGAAAAATTTTGGCCATCGTTGTACGTACATTTATTATTTTATAACTATATAAGATATACTATACTAAAATTATATTTGTAAAAAAAAGCTTATTACTGCAAATTATTACTTAATAATAATATATAAATAAGAAGCCAAAAATAGCTGGATAAGTATGTGGATGTTAAAGCAATTTTCTACACATAATAAGATTTATATATTCTCAAAACGTGGTATGAAATGAGTTTTTTTTAATATGTTACACGTGGTATTTTATTTTAAAATTCGGATAATTGTACTACCTGTTTGCTTTGCGAATAATAAGATATTCAAACTGTTTACCTGCAACAAGCAAAACAAGCAAATTAATATACATATATACACATATCAATAATAATATTAATAATAAAGGCTTTTTTTATTTACATGTCATACAATTAATTTACTAATTTATTATAAGTCTTACGTTGCGATATGACAGGCGTTAGCCCAATGCGTTATAACGGGGCAAACTTAACTACTAAATAAGTAATGTTGTATCAGACTGAAATTAAAGTCTGTACAGTGACATTATAAAATATTATTACAGCTTACAATAAATATATGTATGTCACTATGCATGAGCTTCCTCGATTTTATTTTTATAATTTATTACGATATTCATCTGTAGATTAAGAAAATCTATGATTATGTAATAATCACTGATTCCGATCTTTCAAACACGATAGAAAATTTAAAACTCTAAGGTTCATATAAGATTCAAACCCAGACTATATCACTAGTTTATCGTGTTTATAATAAAAAGTATTGTGATATAAGCTTTCAGACTAAATTGAAAATGAATTTCAGGTATTAATCATCGAATTATACCACTGTTGATATGTTTTCTCTAACATTTTATAACTCACTTATAACAATGAAAATTATTCAATATATTTTTTCGATAGACATCTTGAATCAGATATATCTTTGTAATTTATTTATTACGCAGAAATATAGATATGTCGTTTAAAATCTGACAAATTTTATTTTGTTGCACGTCACTTAAATAAAAAGTTTGATACAAAAATGATAAAAAAGATTAAGAACTATATAATAGTTTTGTACTCAAAGGTACATAAATAAATGTGACATATTTGATGTTGAATCTAGACATAACATATGTATGTGTTATCTGAGCTGTCAAATTACGTTTAAGCAATGTTATTTCATATATTAAATATATTTACCTATTGGATACATAAATTGAACTATATGTAATTCTGAATTTAAGTATCTAAACATCGACACTTATTTTTAAAACAATATTCCCAAGACTTAAACGCAATACATTTTACGACACATCTAGTGTGCATTGAACTCGCGGTTATTTTCCACCGATTCAGCATAATTTCAGCGTAATTATACAGAGAGAATTATCAATTAAGCATTCTCTCAAATCACACTGGAATGATATAACGTGCCATCTACAATAGTAAACTTTCTAATATATTTTGTAGCACAATCGATCGACGTACGTCGTAATAAAGCGCTTCATGAATAAATAATTCGAGAATTAACGATTGTATCGGGAGCGACATATGCATTTCGAAGGAAAGTGCATTCACTTTTCGCACAAATTATCTTTGGAATATATGCACGCGATTATGTAACGCGGAATATTGCGAATGAATCTAGAAGAACTGACATATAATTATTACAAAAAAATTCCATCAATATTCATGCTACACGGTTTCATTATATTTACACTCGTTAAAAATAGTGCGTTTAATCGAATAAGGACCCATAAAAATGTCATTGAATTTGATTATAACATTTTGACACGTCACGGTAACGTGTCAAGTGTCAGATAAAGCTCTTCGTTATATACACACGTCAAACGATTGTGTCGCAGGGGTGGGTTGGTGCAAATGGGTTTGGGAGGGTTCTGACCTGCCCTTATTTCAGGGCGCCGAACTTGTGACCTCAGCCCCGCCGATTTTGGGATCCGAGGTTGGACGTTTAACGGAATATTTTTATCTTTTTCACCTTTCGGTAGTCACTCGAATTGCAAACAACATTCGCACCTGACTTGACCTGTCAAAACTTTCACGCAGCTCATTGTTCTCGAGTGATGATTTATTATGGCTACATTTCGTTTTCAATACACCCAAGGCTAACAATGTAGGCTCGTTATTATTATCACACTTTCACTTACGCCTAGAAAACGGATCTTATATAACAGAGAATCTGTGTAATATTGGGTCGTTGCATATGAAGTGTCGTATTTTTATGGAAATTTATTTTTTAAAAAATGTTTTAAGAAACAATAACATATGTATGTATGTAATGGAATTTTTAACACATCATTAACAAATTATGGACAATATCTTAAAGATGATTTAATATTAAAAAAAATCGTATTAATAAATTAAAATGCTTGAAAAAATAGTTAGTTTATAGCGACAATTAGCTATAACTATTAATCATAACAAAAATATCTAATTTCCTATGAAAAGTACATGCGGCCCTCAACTTTTGCACAATTCGCTATTTCGCACATTAAAAAAAAAAAAAATTTTTAAATTCATTTTTTTTTTAAAAACGTTCTAATAGCGGTGAATCTTTTGCTTCAATCGGACGTTCGTATGATACAAACAGGTCTACGATATGTTCAATTTTGCAAAATAAAAATATAATTAAAGAATACGTTAAAAACTGTGGAAAATAAAGATATATTTCCACAATCTTTAATATGTTTCCAAAAAAACACAGCAAAAAAAACCATGGATGAAATGGAAAATCTTTGTCATCGTAGGTCGATGACCAACATCAAAAAAATCTCCCTCTGAGTATTTCAATTATTTAAGCAAAAGCTCTTAGTTTGCACAAAGATTGGAAGGATAGATTAAAAAAATATTTTAACACGGTTTTTTCAAGCAAGTAACGATTGGTTTTACAATTTTAAAATGAGGTATTCTTTTCATAATATTAAATTTACTGGAGAATCGGCTGATGCGGATAAAGATGCTGCAAAAGAATTTATTTCCTAATTATCCAAAAATATTGAAGATGTAGAATATTCCTCTAGTCAAATATTTAATGTAGATGAGACAGGTTTATTTTGGAAAACTCTTTAACAATGAAAAATATGAATCAAGCCTTCACGCACCTTGACAAATTTTTAAATATTATAGAAGATTGTGATCCCAATGGAGAACGCATACCCAAGTGCGCGGGGCGGTCAATAAAAACATAGCATGTTATAAAATACTATATGAAGAAAAGAAAAAGAATAGTGGAAAACAGTTAACTCTTGATAACTTTTCAATGGAAACACCCGCAAACTCCACTTAAACGTGTCTCTTAAACGCTTCTTAAACATATTATATTTACTTGATAAATAAATATTTAAAATACACACGATTTCAATTTTTTTTACTTCCCTCGACTTTCGTACATTCAACATTCGCATACATTTTCAGGAACCAATTATGTGCGAAAGTCGAGGGCCGCCTGTATTTTTTTAACGAGAATCGAGTATATTATATTTTTAAGAAGATATTATATTCAGTAAGCAGCATTTAAAAAAAAATTTATTTGGTCCACTTTTGCCGAATTATCTCAGTCACAACTAAAAAATTAATTATATTTTTTTATATATATATTATAATTTATAATCAATTTATGTCACTTTGGGCTTTCATAATAGCGCATTTTTATAAATAAAGATTCGAGTCTGCTGCCGTGACTCGAACCCATAGCCTCTTGCTTACTAGTCCAACCTTACGGACTACGCTATTCCGACTTTTTACTATGAAAGTAATAGGAAAAAATCATGATTTATCTAATATACAATTTATACGTTAAAAAGTTTCAAATAATATTTTTAATGGAAAATCTGAATCAATATCACTAAATTTGTAAAACTATAGTTAAAAAGGTTTTATTATATTGATTTTAATATAACTGATACTTGAATCAATCGATTTCTTCATTTTTAATTATGCGAAAAATCGATGATCTACGGACGCTAGAGATATAAACGCGCAGGAAGAAACGAAGCACGAATGCTTATTTTTGCATCAAATTTTCCGTACGCGATGTTAAGGTTTTCTAGAATGTACTTTCCACGTACAGTTAAAGAGTTTAAATGGCAGTTTTAATTGAGTTGAACGACACGTTGACATTGAGTTTGTAAAAAAACACACATATTACTCGCCAACACATTAATTTTTATTGCGCCATCGCGTTTTTAACATATTACATACTACGTTCGTGAAGTAATGTCGATTTCCGTTCACGACCGAAAAAGGTAAACAAACTTTCAGCTGAAAAACGGAGCAAATGAACTGCGCAATAAGCGAAATTTTATTTTTTAAATTTCGTTAAACAGTTGAATTGTCTAACACGGTGAATTAAATTAAATAGGGTCACTTTTAGTTTCAAGTTTAATGATGTAATAATGATTCATACAGATAAGAAATATATATAAAATCTCTGTCATCTGCTTTATAGGTGCGTTACACAATCATCATTCGAAAGATAAGCAACAATGAATAATTCCACAATCGGCTCAGTGTGCTAGGCCGTTAACCTGTACAGGTGATTGCGTAGCTTTTCTGTTGCAAATCTCTCCGACTTTTGCAAATGTAGCTGAACTCTTTGTCGGCTAACTGAAAAAATTACCATCTATTTCGTTTCATTGCAAATATACATTTTATTTACGAAGGCGCTTAAATATTCATTAAGATTATTCCCTTTTGCGCTGCTACGTAAAAAAATAACGGTTAATGTTTGCATTCGTGGATTGAACAATTGTTACGATTGAATATGCTAAATTTTAATCGTATGTATATAAACAATTTTATGTGGCACATCTTGCAAATTTATATTAGCATTGTGTTCTGTTATCGTCGCCAATTTATCGATAAATTTGTTTTTCAATTTTCAACGTGTTCTTTTTTGTTGTATATGTTCTAGTTAATTAACTATTCATTGTTTGCTCTAGATGTGTGCTTTAGTTAATTAATATAATCGTAACATTTTTTTTCAATGGTAAAACGTCTCTTTCGTACGTGTTGTATTGAATAAATTATATGAATGAAAAACAAATATTAAATTTAATTAGTTAAAGGTTTACTTTGACGTCTTTTAATAATATATTTAAACAATTTTTCAGCGTTTAAATAAAATATTATTGTAAATATCACGTCTATGAATAACAATAAAATATGGGCAATTGGTCGATTGAAAGGCAATTTACAAAATTTAAAGTGTGATGTATATTATACTTCAATTGATATATTACAGTAACCAATAATTGTATTGAGAATACACTACACTAAACGTTTTTTATAACAAAGTTAAGATAACTTTATAATAATTATATTGCAAATCAAAAAACTAATTAAAAGTATAAATCACTTTAATAACAGAAATAATTTTATAAAAAAATACAGAAATGTTTTTTGTAAGAAAAACATAGTTAATCATAAACGCAGGATCAAATAAAATCAATATGTAAATGAATCTATATTTAAACATAGAGTATTTATTTAATTATAGAATATTTAAACACTCAAAAGCAATTTTATTAAAAAAAAGAGTTTAGAAGCTTATGAACTCATAAATATTTTATTAATGATCCTAAATTAGTCTATGTATGTATAAATAATAAAGTGTGGAGTCTCAACCACCTGTACAATTTGTTATAATTTAGAGGTCATTCTAACGATCATTTCAATCAAACGAAAACACGTCTCAAAAGTAATAACATACAATATTTATCACCACAAATTAAAAAATGATCTCGTGAACTAAAATTTGCTTTACTAATTAAACATAATTTTTATAGACGCACAACCGTCACTAAAAAATATCGTTGAATACTACTCTTTCTTTGGAAAGGATGCGCGTTAGACAATACGTTATACTCAGCGTATAGTGCTATTGTTATTCTAGCTAATGGTTACCGATCGCTGGAGTGGCCATCTGACCCATTTTTATTTTAATGCGTAAATATTTTGTGGGTGTGTCCAAGAATCGATGCAATTGATGCATGAACACGAGACAGATGCTCCAATAAATCACAGCCGACAATAATACGACTCGACACGCAAACAAAAAGACTTAAAATTTGTTGTGTTAAAATTAGCTAGATTAATAATAATAATATTTTTACTGAAAAGTCACACATTTTGGCCTCAAACTCTGATTATTTTATTATTTTATATTAATATAAAATTTACAATAACATTTTTTATCTAAAAAAAATAATATATATTATTATTTTTTAATTGAATTTTGACTAAAAATATTTTCTATGGGTAATATGTTATTACGTACACTTTAAATTATTTTATTTTTTATAATATTAAACTAAAATATTTAAAAATTTAAAAATATGTTATCATACTAAATGTAAGAAACATCACAATTAATCATTATTTTTATATCTAAGTCGTTGACGTCAATATGTAATACTTTTTGCACGTATCAATTTTTTTGACATCCGCCAATGATTAAATTTATCGTATAATCAACGTGAAATCACCACTGACCTCTTTTTTTAAATAAATTTGCTCTCTCTTGATCTTTCGTCTAAAGGAACAAAGAAACTCTGAACATATATATGTATAAGATATAAGATGTATAAAATTATTATAATCTCACTTTCTCCTACTATCGATCGTGATCACGTATTTACTGTAACGCTTATCATTTTCGCCAAAAATTAAACTTTATAATTAATAAAATTAAGAATAAACTTTCGTACCGTAATTTGGGAAACTTGGGAAAACTCACGCCCGTGCCTAACCGTGACCCATTGGATTTGCAATTTCAATCTTTATTCTCGTTATTTTTTCATCATCCATAACTTCAATTCTCGGCTAGTGTTATGAAAAGGTCGCCGCCGGAGCCAGCAACCGGAATGGTGGTCAAGGGCGATTGTTCTCGTGTGCTAATTGCAACCAACGACCGTTTGCTTGATGTGGAACCGTGTGCATTTTCAACGCTATGCCTACGATCTATTCCATCTAGCGATACAACCTTCGTTATGTTATTGACGCCATACACAATCGAAACGATTAGAACACTATTACGACAATGTCGATATAGCGACCGACAATCGTGCGATTACACCGGCTTGTTATATTATTAGATATACTTTACAAAGCGTAATCTTTGTTTGTTTTCAGATCGGCCTACGTCAGATTGGTGAAGATTGATGAAGAGAAAAAACGGAGGTGTTTATTTACATTTGGTATAAATGAAATAGGGAGTGGTATCGAATCAAACATCTGACACCGTTATTTTGTTGTTGTTAAAATAACATCGTTTTTGTAATGAATTTATAAATATTATTACATATACATATGTATTACAAATTATACTATAACAAAAATACGATAGCTAAATATAAATAAAAATTGTAATCGGGAGGTTCTATAGACTCTAGAGTGCATGAAATCAAGGGTTAATATTATTTTATATTTAGTTTTAAAATGTAATCTACTGTGGAATGAGAATAGCGCAGTCAGCGTTTTTCCTTGTATACGTACTACTATTCATTTTGCTCTAATATTTACATTTTTAATATATTACTAGTTTATATATAAGTAATATTATTAATAAATGAACAGCAACTATTTGGCAAATAACTTCGATTGTGACTATTAACCCGTAATGATAATAAAAAACGACTTCGAGTAAGCGACCACACTGCCGCAAATTTCATATGCCGTCGGACGGCGGCTTCTGTCACGTACAGCCGGCATATTTGCGCGCGATCGAAAAATGTGCCAAATAATCGCAATTTTTAAATTGTCATATTATTAAAATTACGCTACTGATAATTATAAAAGTTTGTGTGGGCACTCACCAATACAATATCAGTGAAAACTTTCGGTCGAAAATATTCAATTTACGCAAAATTTTTGTCGGCTTTTGCAAAATGCCATAAGGCATAAAAACGATACTTCAGAATACGAACACCACATCTGTGACTATCCTAGAATTTGTTGCCATCGATTCTAAATAAGAATTCGTTATGGTGTGACATTTACATAAACCGATCTAGGAAAATACATAAGAATATTTGAAACGTTTTTTAACAAAATCAAGTACCACTAATTATTTTTAATTATTTAATTTTATATGAAAAAAATATAATAACGATATCTGTTAAAAGAATATATTATCAAAAATATAATTTGGTGCCTTAAAATATTAAAAGATGTCAGTAAGAGTTTGTTGAAGTCCCTGATAAGCATGTGGTATTATATATTGACCACGTGACCACGATGCAGCGCTCGACATACATGTTAACCATAGGACGCCTACGCGCATATTGAAATTGAACCGAGTTTCTCGTTCTATCTCAGTTTGCGAAACAACATATCATTATCTCTCTCATTCTCATCACTTAATACACGAGAGAGCGAAAGGGGAAGTATCTCACCGCTCACGCTCACGACAATGTTTGGAAGCGCTGAAAGCTAGCCAAGTCGACTGAATTACCCCCACTTTACCTCCCATTCTCGGTAACCTCGGACAACTTTCAATAGATCTTAGAGCGGGCAGAACCGAACTCGACCGAAGTAACCCGCTATATTCTCCGTCGTTGGCCAACATCCAGAGAGAGTAGTTCAGGGATAACAATGCATATTATAATTCTCTGTTAAATTTGCAATATTCGGTGAAAATATAACTAAGCATTTAATTCATTAAACAGACTTTGCAATATATTGAAAACACTGATTCCAGAAAAAAGGCTGAGAGGCAAATATTAATTAAGGCGAAGATTAATGCACTTAAGAAAAGTAGTTTAAACTTTAAATAATGTAACTTAATATATCATAAACCTACAGTTTATATTTACTCACAAGCTAAGTGTATCGTACTTGAATGAATAATACATATAATATGCATATATTAAATAATAGTTTTCTATTCGTATTATTATTGCTCATAAAAATATAAATTATTTATAATAACGGTTTCATTTAATAAGAACAGGATTTATTTATTTTATTCACGTGTAAAAAACCGCATTGTATCAGTAAATGCATAATATATCCAGCAATATACCGCCAGTAATTAATCGCAAGCAGGTTATAAACAATTTATAGCCCACAAATATTTTACTGTACTGAAGCAATATATGTTTATATAAACTTGTTTATTCATTACTTGATTGATGGAATGGCAAGACTAAAAAATATTTTTTAAATCAATACCTTTTTTAAGAAGATAATTATATGCTGTTCTAAAACGTCTATGAAACTCAATTTGCCAGTTGCAAAATTTCCACTGTTCAAACTCAAACCCAACCTAAACGAATTTTCAAATACTAAAATTAGTTTTACAACTTTCATTAGGTCAGGTTTGGGTTTGAACAGCAAATGGACGTTTCACAACTGTTACAGTGAATATATATTTTCAATAGTATGAATCTAATTTTAGTAACCAAACAATTGATTTATAATTAGTATTTATTCACTGCGCGGGTAGTAAAAATAACACATAAAAAAATATTTTCAATTTAAAATTACTTTATATACATATACTAAAATAAATTAATTGCTGGCGGTGTGCGCCCATTTACGTTTCGAAACTGTTACGGTGAAGATATGAATCAAATGATTTATAATTCCACTGGGCAAATAGTGAAACTGTTTTTATTGACTGTGCGGATGGTAAAAAAATAACACATTATTTTCAATTTAAAATGACTAATAAATTATCTATATTGCCTGGTGATAAAATATGTTAGCGATCATTTGTACTATAAATTGCTTATGCGAGCAATTTACGTGGCAGTAAACTGCTAGTGATTAATTGCTGGCGGTGAATTACGGGTGATCAATTTTCCAGACCCCCAAAAATTCGCCAAAGGCAATAAAATCGTATCGTTGTCGGTGTAGTGGAAACGCTTTAGTAATATTACAATTTGAAGCACCTTCAAATCAAATTTTGACTAATAGGAGAACGACTTGATATTTATTACGACTTTTTATATTAATATAAAAAATTTAATGAAGCACATCTAAACCGAATTATGACCAATAGGAGAGCGCAAAAATAATTATCGCTTCTCAGAAGGCAAAAATTCACGTCAAAAGCAATAAAATCGTATTGGTGCCGTCTTCAAAGATTTTTTTCAAAAATAATTTTCATTTATAGTATAAAAATTTCCATCTTATAATAAACCCTATTTTTTGTTTAAGTAAGGTCCAACGTTTTTAATGCACTTGTTTTGATTTTCAGTAAATTGAATGCGAATAAAAATCAATTAGTTTTATTACAACAATTAATTTCCGATCCGACAATAATTTTTGTAGTACGTTTCTAATTGATATAAAATATTTAATTATGAAAAACCCTACATTTATAGATTAGATTTTTCTCCAACTACAGTACTTTTCGATTACATAATATGGACATTTCCTAATTAATGACATGCCTTAAACATTTTTATTATTTAGATCATAATAATTTATCACACACTCGAGAAATAATTGGCGTTCATGGACAAAGCTGACACGGGCGCCGAGTTTCGTTACCGCTGACGTGTTCACGTTAGCTGTTAGTTAGTCAGCTCTGCATATCATAAATAACGCGAACGTAATTCACTTGTGCCACAGATTGTCGTCGGCCGCAAGATAACCGATATGAGATCGGACCAATACAAAAATATAAACCTTATCCACCGATTCCACAGAGCTCATGTTCGTAGACGTTTTCCTTTGGTCGTTGGGACCTTTGTCGGCCGAGCGGCCAATTTCCAATGTCCTCGCTTTTGAGGTCAACTTCTCGCGGGCAACGAACCCGCGTCCTTTTTATCGCAACGTAACTCTGAAATGGTACACACGTACAGATAGTGACGTAATTGACCGATATATAAATGTGTATTTTGAGCATCGCTCAGGAACGGACGTATCGCGTACTGAAGTGGTTCAACTTGACATTTGCCAAAGGGGTTTTCGGGAATTTCCCGGAAAAATGGCGCCTGGGTGTTTTGGGAAATCGTTGAAAATTAATCATTGTTGGGGAATGCTTGGAGAAGCCTGTCGTTACAAATGTATTATAGATTCAAATGTGATTCAATTACCGCGAGAAAAAAATCAAGTGGCGCTTGTATCCCCCACTTTTGTCCTAATTTAACTACCGTTGAAATGAAAATCTGAACTTATAGATTATCTATATGGATGGCTTATATTGAATAGCATATTACCACTGTTATTATTACATTGCAATGGAATCAAATTAATCGTAGATTTATGAACGATGCATAAACTAACGATTAAGTTAAACCGATATAAAGCAGATAAAATATATTTTTACATATTATCTCTGTATAGAATGAAATGCAATATATCTTAAATTACAAAAGTAAACTGCATTACAAGTGCGTGTGACGTAAAAGAGCAATCGACCGGCAATGATGTCAACGGAATAATTCATGTAATCATCATTCGGCCTCTCGTTCTCGCTTTCGCCGAAACGTTCACTTTCGTATTGCACTCTCTCACTCTCTATGTTGCTCGGTGAGGAGAAAGTGCGAAACACACATAAACACAACAATATAACAAGCAAAAGTACATAGAATTCAACCGAGAGTAGCATTATAAATTTATAATGAATTAGAAAATCCAGATTGATCGCTGAATCAGATTTTGATTATTATTTTTTATAGATAATTTAAAGCGTACGAAATCGAAACTCGATCAAAATTGCTTTCAAACATTCCATAGATTATATAATATTTTTTTATTTATTTTTAATTGCAGTTATTTTCGAGTTGTGTGCAGTTAAATAGGCGCGAGCGCGCGGGAGCGAGAGCGGGTTAAGTCAGAGCGGCGCGCGGGTTAGTTCGCGCGGATGCAGAAATTTCAACTTTGTTTTCCAGCCGATTTTGAAATTTCAGCCGTGAGTCGTCCGATTCTGACGAATTCCTAGACTCGGTCAGCAACTCGAAACGTATCTTCTCTCGATGACCCGCTCCCTGTCCGTTTCTCGCGATTCGCGAGGTCTGTCTCAGGCGGGCAATGCAAACGCATGTGTAATGCCTATCGCCTTCTCTTTTGCTCGACGAGCTATTCGGATCTAGCGGTCTCTCTCGCACTCGGCCGCCCCAGTTCTGACCGGGTTCAACACTCCCAAACGAGGTAAGGCCATGCCGCGGATTGGGAAACTATTTTAAAACCATGCCGTTGCGTAAACTATCTATACGTCAACGTGCACTACACGGCCTGATGAAGATTTTCGCCAAACGGCCGAAAATCGCTAATCCAAATTAAATAAATAATAATCGTTAAAAAATAGATTAAATTCACATTATTGCGGTTTCAGTTTGAGTTTGCACAATCGAGTGTTACACGTGTAATCCACTTTGTAATGCGATTGTAACATAGCGGTTAATTACTTTTCAAGTCAATCTATTTTTTTTATTGTTGTTGAAAAGAAAGTTCCGTTATACTAGTTATATAAGCGTGAAATTGAATAGCATCATTTTCCAATTGCGTAAATAGAAAAACAAAATAAATATTGATATTTTCTCAGTTGTACAAAAATAATTATATCAAATTTTGTATCGTCCTTAACTCTTCTTTATAAATTATATTTATTATCAATTTCATATTTAAAATAAATTATAATCTGTAAATTTACACATATTACGGTACAAGTGTACATTTTCCCACAAGATAGTAAATTATTTATCATTGCGAATTAATGGTGCCTCAAAATACATAAATAAAAATATTTAGTAGGGGACGTAAATATAATGCACTGACACCGATACATGAGATTTTATTACCATAAATCATTATGGATGAACCGATTAATCATGCATGGGATTTATACGTAAGTTTCGTATATTTAAAGTCTATCAAAATCAAGCTGGGTTATGTACTTGTCACTAATGTCATATAAAAGTATTTTTTATAAGTAAACTTGGTACATGACACATTTATTATATACGTAAGAGAGAGAGAGAGAGAGTGATAGCATAATTGGTATGCGAGTTACTCTTGTCGCTTTGTTAACATTTTGTTAACGTTTGTTGCACAAGAGCGTTGGAAAATCCAAACGATTGTACGAGAAAGAGAAAGGGGAGACGAAAATGAGAGTGGGCTGGCTGGTGTTAAGGCGGATCGCGTGCCACAGTTGGCGACGGCTGAGCACATGGTCAAAGGCGGCCAAAAGCCAATAAACTCGACAAGGCCGCCACCTCCAGCGCGAAGCTCTCCCTGCAAGAATAAATGCACAGGGCTGCCACTGACACAAAATAATAATAAATTTTATTTAAACGTATCTATTGAATCGATGTAGCTTTAAAATCTAGTAATGAATCAAAGGCATTGTGAGGCGTATTCATAATATAATATAAAGAGCGTTGATATTCTGGCTGCAATGGTAAGAATAAGGAATGTAATCGTGACTCTAGAGCAATTTATAACTCATAGATGATAATGAAAGGCGGATTATCGCTCATAGGAAAAAAAAGCAATATGACATATAGGAATACAATTCGTACACTCTCTTGTATATCTAAGTAATCTCCAACAACAAGCAATGCGCTTAGATTACAGACAATGACGCTATGAACTAATGCGCTTCGCCAATAAGTGACACGCGCTCCGCACAATAAAACCGAGCAAAAAAAAATTCTCAAGATTACTAATAATAATTTATTTAAATAATGAGCAAATCTCGAGATTATGAACGTGAAACATACATTTAATAACATTTTTATGTAACAAATGTATGTAATAAGCTATGAGTTAATTTATTTACCGCTTTTAAGTGTAGTTTATTTTATTAACCGTTTCTTTACTGCGATGTACACCGAGTGTACATGTCATTTTTTTATGTAAATATCTCTATATACATATATATGTCAAATAAAATTTTAATAGGCGTTTTAGCTGCATAGCTAAAATTAAATTGCACAAAAAATAGGGTGCGCGATAATAAATATTCCTTTACTGTGATGTATACCGAGTGTACATGTCATCTTATTATCTGAATATCTTTATAAATATATGAAATAAAATGTTCATTTTTAGATATTTTTCTGCGATACACTAACATATAAAATTCGATAGCTAAAGTAACAATCGGAAGTAACAAAAATAAATATTCTGGCAACAAAATCGAGTAACAATTAACCAATGCAGTTAAACCAGTTTGCGTACAGAGGTTTTCTGTATTTATTCTGAATAATTGCGACGGCAAATTCAGCACTTATATTCCAATAATTGTTATGCATTTAATTATTACTATAATGAGTATTTTTACAATTTTAAATCACTAATTTTTACATGTACACTGAGTGTACACCACCTAAATCTGTGGTTAAGTTCATAAAATCAAAATTATTATAAAAAAATGAAAATTAACTACGCATAATTTTATAAAACAATCAAAAATTAAAATGCGATCAAAAACAATTTTAAATAAACATAAAAATAAATTATAGAGAAAAAAATAAAATAAAATAAAAAACAGCAAAATTTGAAATAAAGCTCAAAACATATTAAAATGCATAAGTTATGGGTAATTTAAGATATGTATGTCAAATGTGCAAATGTTAATTACCACACACACCATTAAATGGTGTATTAAATTTTATGACGAACTATTTTCATATATAGATTTTCATTATGATAATTTCGAAAACCCTCAAAGCTCCGGCTGACCCAATTCCAAATACGGCACGGGGTTAAGCGCATAAAAAATAGTATACGATACGACTATACGGTATACTCATTAATACAAAGCGTATAGCATTTTCCTGATGTAGTGCTGTGGTTAAGCTGCGATTATCGTGACCATTTTTATTTTTGCATACATATTTTCCGGACCAAGGTCTTCTTTGTGAGACAAAAGGAAATGTGTAATGCACACGAGTCGGTCGAGCTACTCATACTATTCGCAACGAGCGAAAAATAACACTTTTGACCTACAATCTAAAAACTCTAAAAACGCAATGGTCAAAAAGTATAGAGGACAGGGGCAACGAACAATCGGCGCTAGTGCTAAAATAAATTATTTGTTATATATGAAAAATAATATTTTAAATTCATAGTAAGAAAACATCCTTTGATAATAATTATTGCAATAATAATTTGCTGTAATAAAATATGAAGGTTGTCATTTGTTCTAATTCGAACAATGCTTGTTTTATTGCTACGCGCATAACATTAAGTTTATGATTATAAAACACTGTGGTTTATGTTTGCAGATTATAAAAGGAAAATAGTTGGGTAGTGATCTACATGTTTTATAGCATTGTGTAGCAAAACGTTTATTTTATCTGTACAACAATAAATACAGTTTATATCATTTTTTTTATAATAGTTTATTTTAAATTATTATAATTTTTTATGATAATTATACATTTTTAAATGTATAGAAAAAGAAAACACATAGAAAAATTGTTGAGCTACTAGATACATCTGTTGATGGATAGCAAAATTTATAAAATAAAATAATATTTTAATCAAAATTAGATTATTTATAAATTATCTAAAAAGGCATCATTATTAGATATCATTTAAATAATCTAAAAAAAGTTTTTGCAGTTTATAGATTTTTTATCATTCTATTTAGGAACAAGTTTTAGTCAAAATATTCCAGTTAGTCTTATTTTATGTAAATAATATATTAAAAAATTAGTAAAAACATACTTTAAAAAGCAATACCATATTTTCTGTAAATAAATGCTAAGTTAAAATAATATTTTTCATACAATCGTTATTTTAATTTACATATTTTCTTTATAGAAAATTTAGATTACTTAATCTCAAATATTTTTCATATTTTTACTAATTATATTTTTTTGAGAATTTTATTTTGAAACAGCTTATATTATATGTATAAAATACTAGTGCATTTTTTGATATTTCCAGCATAGTTTTAGTTAAGTTAAAGGCAGTTGAATCAAATTCAACTGCTATAGTGTTTAGTTTAGTAATTCATTTAATATATGCATTTGATCCATCTTAAATATGTGTTTTAATAAGCTGTGACAGTTAAAAATATGTATTACTGATTAAATTTACTTATTAAAAACTGTATATATGATTTTAAAATTGAGCATTGGTTAAATATAAACATTTTTTTATCGCAAATTAGTAAAAAAAGCACTAAGCAAGCGCTGTAGCAAATCCTATTTTGCATCAACTAAATTACAACATTTCTATGCTACTACCGTATGTCTCTGGTGCACGAATTTGCTATTCATTACCGTTTTATATTTAAATATCGATATAATTTTAACTCATATCATGCATCGACCTTCGCGTCTAGCGCAGATCGTTAACCCAATACGTGTGGTGGTGCTACGTAAAACGAGATTGTGTAAACGGCGATATCCGAAACATTGGTCACAAGGTTCGACTGTCACGATTGAACGTACGGGATTTAATGAAATGTTACAAAAGTGACTGTTCTCGAAACGTTTGTGTGCACTTCTGCAATTACTAACCAAGGCAAGGCGGTTTACTTAGTTTCAGCAATGTGGAGTTTTTAGACAAGAATGTAGAACGGCTACTGCGAGATTTTTAATGACACACTTTCTGTAAGGGATATGGAAGGTAAAACGCTAATTTTGATTAGATTTAAGAAACAGGAAGATGCAGAGTTTTGCTGAGCATCACCACACGTGTGAAAGCAAAAGATAAGAAAGCCTGTATTTGGAGCTTTTTGAAAGTCTCAAGAGTTGTGATATAACACTGTTTTATACATCGTCATGCATTAGCATAAAAAATTTTAGCGATACTGTTTCGAGCTTTGAATCTCAAATCTTGATTTTAAATCAATTAATTATATCATAAATTTGAGGTATGCACATTAAAATTAAATTAAATCAATCTGTAAGTTTTAAAAAAGAAACGCATTGGAGAAAATTGAAGTTCAGCTTAGGTTTTAAACTAACCTCCATAGGTCATCTAACTAAAGTATAGGGTTAGGTTTTAAGAGTAACCTAACATTAAATTTAGGTAAGGTTAAAAAAGTTAACTAATTTAAATATTAAAATATATCTGAACATATTTTACAGATGGAACAAAGTTTTACAGTAACCCAACTAAATATAGACCTACATTTTAGAAGTTATCAAATTTACATATAAATAAGCATTAAAAATTGACCTACCTTAATATAAGATTTAAAAAGTAACATAACTTTTATATCAGGTTAGATTTTAAAAGCAACCCAACTGGATGTGCTGTAAAATTAGCCCAAATTATATGATGTTAGGTTTTTATTTTTATATTTATATTTGAAGGTGCATGTCACCTAAATTACAGATGAGGTTTTAAAAATAATTCCAAATACAGATAAGGTTTGGTTTTAAAAGTAACACATTTTACATATTAGGTTTGCTTTTTAAATAATCCTACTTACTTACACACGAGGTTTGGTTTTAATAAAACACAACTAAAAAACAGTCATGTAAGAAAAGTAAAAGTAAAAAAAATATAATGAAGAACTTGTATTGTATATTATTCAAGTGTAATAAATATATGAAGTAATACCAATTTATAAGGTGAAAAGTTTTATGCAAACCTTAATAAAATATTTTTCATTCATACATTTTCTGCTAACCGATTCGTTAACGACATCTAGCGTCGAGTAGTGGAACTAATTTTTATATATACATAGCACACCTATCGAAATAATTTGCAACTAAACCTGCACTGGTTCGATTCTCGGCTAAGATTTCTCACTCGACCTAGTGACGTTTGTATGCGTTTCAAATGCAAATATTTGCATTATTCATGACGGTTTACGACACCTATGCCGTATTAAAAACAACGCAACGTTATCTCGCAACGTAACTAACGATCGCACGGCCGCTTCTAGCATATGATGCCCTGATACTGGAAAATGAGAATGATAAGCGTACGGAACGGTGTAAATCGAGGAAAAATGAAAAACACGCCAAGTAAAATAAACGCACGAGCTTTATTCACTACGTGAATAATATGCGATCGATAAAAATCAATATAAACATTGCAAAAATATGTGCATATATATGAAAACATAGACTAGGTCAGTTTCGTGTGAAAATTTGAATAAAAAAATGGTTCAGAACTTTGCTGAAAAGCTCCTAAAAGCTTATTTTTATTTTTTTTATAATAATATTTAGCATAAAATTATACCATATACGTATGTTTATGGTAGATTTGTACGGTGCAGAGTAATCAGCATATGTCAATAAAGTTCGTTCTATATTTAGTAGCTCTGGCTGGTGAGTCCAGACTCGCCCTTGAAACGAAGCGAATCAATAATAATGCACAATCGGGGTAAAGTGCATAGGGGGCACCTGCGTACTATGCTTTGAATATGGAGGGTGAGAGTACACGTGCCGCCCACGACGGAAAACAAACGGTGGGTTATTTATAGTGAACAATTGAGGTATATAAAATTAAAAATTGCTCTAAATTATTCATGGAATTATAAAGAATTGCCTAAAATTAGAATTTTAATTATAAACACTAAAAAAATCTAAAATTATTGCAAAATAATTAAATATGAAATAAGACGATTATATTGTTTTGTGCATTGTTTATTTTTAACTCACTTAAGGAAACATTGGGTTGAGAAATTTATAAAGGCATTTTTCAAATCATAAGAACTACATAGTATAGATTGAAGCACATTTTAGTAAGATTTTGTTATAAATGGTACTTATTATAAATGGTTTCTTCGACCATCACCAGCCTCTAACTTTTTTGTTGATAAATTTTCCATAACATATTTGTTAATTAGCAAATATTTAAAACACCTTTCATACATAGATATTGACATGATTCATGCGATACATAGGACATGATTTTTTTATGTTGATATTGATTTATTGAAAAAATTAATTACATGGAGATTAAGCCATAGTTTTGAAATTACCTACAATTTTGCTTTTATTTATTTAAAAAAAAAAACAGTTTTATTTTGCTTTAATATCTAAATATTTAAATACTATATGTATGTCAGCATGTGCTATGAGATATTAACTTATTTAGTTACAAAAGTCTGATTAACTATTTTATTTTTATTTGTTATTGTTATAAAATTGTAATATATATGTTTCCGAATTAGTATCGATAAAATAATGAATTGTAAATTAAAACTGAATAATACCATAATTATACAGTACAAAGAGTCGCCACTGGATATGTATACAAAAATTGTATATATGATATTTATAATAAAGTGAGACATATCTATAATAGTAATATCTGGAATTTATTTAATTTTTTTAGCTAAGGTTATGTAGCTTTATATTTAAGACTTATTTTATAAAGACGACTACAATATATTTAAAAACAACTCAGTGATATTTAACAATAATATATACTGTTTTTTTATTTTAATGAACGCATGAAACGTCATTATTTTTAGGCAAACATTACATTTTTCTACCCTCTCTGTATACATCTTAGCATTTACCCTCTTACTGCAGACACGATTGCAGTCTAGGCTAAAAGGGGGAGTGAGAGGGACAACCGTGCCACCCTTCGTCATCCCTCTCTTCACTCTCGACCCTTACAAACCCTCCCGAAAGAGTCTCAACTGTTTTCGTATTGTATATTATACGCAAGACGCTCTTTCTGAAAATAGACCGAATGCGTTTCCCAACAAGAAGCATATGAAGAAAATAATGCTATAAATATTTTCATTATAAAATACATACATATGTGAATCGTATATAATACAAATAAAATTAGATTTAACACCATAAATTAAAATATAATTAGTTCGGATCTATAATATGTATGATAGTAATTTTCTTTAATTTTTTTGTGTCGTAAGCTTTTCAAGCTGGCTTTGGAAATGCGTCCCTAAAAATACGTGTAAGAGCTGCTGCGCACGCCTGATTTGCCATGAGGGTGTGGGGCGAAGACGACAAAGTAAGGAACGAGGGTTATAGGGAAAGGAAGGGAATAAGTAGGGAATTGTGGGGGGTCGGTTACTGCAAGACGCGCCACCATATCGAGGTCAGGGAACGCGTAGCGTCGTAGGCCTGCATCCCCTCGTAGCCGTGAAAATTTTTACACACAAACGCACTATATAATAAATATTTTATTATATAATTATTAAATTATTTAATGATTATGTAAGATTATACATGAAACAGCGATAATATACTTTTAAATAAAAATAACTAATGGTTGCCAGATTACCAGATTACCAGATTTTTTTAAGTTGTACAATGGAATGGAACGTGATGTCATTTAATTAACCTTGAACTTACATAGAAAAGACGATTAGCATATACGGATAACGATGATGATGCTCGAGTAGAAATCTAATATTAAATACATGCTACTAAATGGATGATATTATGATTCAAAAAGGTGAATAATCAGTGTAACTATTTGTACAGTTGCAGCTGTTTACGATTTTAATATTTGTGCGTATTCTCGTTATTTTTACTATTGTAAATATCTACACTATAGATAGAAGATTTATAAATAAATCAAAAGATATTCTGGATCAATAGGTTATTTTAAAAATAATTGTATATCAATATTTGTACGTGAAACATAATGATATTATTAAATAAATAAATATTTACAAAGCATATAGTGTAACAATATTATTAAAATTGGGTTATTAGATCATTTTAGTATGAATAATTTATGTTTTAAAACACATAACTTAAAATGATGATTAATCTTTAAACCCTGATCCCCAGTAATTTTTGAAAAAGTAAGAATATTTGAGTAAAAAACCAATTTCGACAAGAAAGCAATTTTTAATTATTTTTTTACATAAAAATAAATTTATTGCTAGAATTCAATCTTATAATAGAAAATATCATAACAGTTTTCAGATCCAAAAAAAGGGTAATGATGATAGATAATGCGGTTTCAGACCTATATGCGTCACTTATTCAGGGCGGTTAAAGGGTTAAGATTGAGCTAACTTACATGTAAGGTTAGGTTTTAAAAGTTGCCCAATTTACATATTAAGTTAGGTTTCAAAATAAACACAACTTAAAGATGAGGTTAGGTTTTAAAATAATTAAATTTACACGTGTCGTTGAGTTTTAAAAGTAACCTAACTTATGTTTTAAAAGCTTAAGAAATCTTATAGATTCAGATCATATTTGAAGTGACCCAAGCTACATATGATGTTAGATTTTAAAAATAATAGATTTCATATTAGGTTAGCTTTAAACATAATATGTCCTAATATACATGCTATATGACGCATCCCTTAAAGTCTTATCTAATTTATTTTCATCAAATATGTTTTTGAAATCGATTCTTCAAGACTTTTTTGAAAAAAACTGTGTCATTTACTTTTTTGTAACATTTGTTAGATTTGAAAAGTGACCCAAAAACGATGTTAGTTTTTAAATTTAATCTATCTTACATGACATGATTTATTTAGGACATGCCCATTATAATATTGTTATGGCCAAAAAATGCTTGGACTAATATGAGCGGGAAACTTATATCGATGATAGGAATGAAGAAAATAAGAGATTTCGCTGGTCCTTCGATACCCACAAGAAGCAAGTTCGCACGCGAAATAAGGAAAACCCTGACTTCTCCTCGAGGGAAGAAGTTAAACTGATTTATATATGAAGATAAGTTTTAAAAGTTACTCAAATTTCATAAAAGGTTAGCTTTTAAAGTTAAATATATATCTTAAAAATGTTATCTTAATATATCTAATGTTATTTGCTCTTTGTTAAATAAAATTTTTTCGCCACTTTAGGTTAGATTTGAAAAGTAATCTAATTTTCACGTGAGATTAGGTTTTAAAATCGCTGCAAATAATGATTAGCATAAGGAATTAGATGTAAAAAATTCGATTAATTACTTGAATATTGTTATCAGAATTTAAGAACACAGCTTAATGCTTCTATTTTGTCATGAACATGCATCATTGTTATAACATACACAAAACCAACAGTATATATATTTACAATAATAAAGACTTATTCCTCTTTTAAAATAATTAAAAATATTCAGTGACTCATTTTTTAAATTTTATGACATATACCACTTTCATAATAAACGACACATATAAACAAAAATATATTTTCGAGCAGTTTATAAATATATAAGATTTGAGTAGTACTTATAAATTTAATTGTAAATCAATTATATATTAGTGCAGAATATAGACTAACTACTATTTTTTGATATTTTTAAATACGTCAAGTAATAAATTATATTTATGTATTGGTAAATAAACTGTATTCAATGATGCATATAAAAACATTAAGATTTTTCGTATTATATATTATAAAATACATTATTATCAATAATTTATATAGAATGAATAAGTTTACAAAGTTGCATAATAGGTAGTAATTACAATCTTTAATTAGAATTTAAAGCTATAAATATATAGAATATTTACAACACAGCAGTGGATCAAAATGGACGCCGATGCATTTATGGTTGTTATTAATTTAGAGATGGAGGTCTATTTTGACCTTCTCATCCGCCAGATTTGACACCTTACTGTAGTTGCATGTTAAAAGGATCTTAAAAAAAGGTATAATTTTTTTGAGACTTGAGTCATGGCAATCAGTTTCTATTGAACCGCCATATACTATAATATCATATTTTTTTATGAATTTAATTAATAAAATGTTTAATATTATATTAGAGGTACGAGAGGTATGTATATAGTTATACATAGGCCACGAAGTAACCACGTTCAAGGGCTCGGCACTGAATCAATGTCATGAGCACGGGGACTGGGAGCAGGCGCATTGGATGCATCCGCTGCATTGATCTCAAACCCTACATACAATTTAATCTATTTTAAATTCCAGCAATGAACATGTCTGGTTTGAACAAGAAATCGCACACGCTGAAGAGTTATATTATATAAAGTATTTTACGTATGTATAGTCTGTACAAAAGGCGTTCTTACATAAATTATGAGCGCAAAAAAGGCCAGAACACCTTTATAACCCTCAGCCGGGTATTTGGCTATGTTGCCCAAACCCTTGGTTATACACCCCCAAAACACCGTCTTTGCATCGCAGGGGCGAAACGCACACAGGGGGCGATAAGATTTCGAGGGCAGCCCCTTGCCCGAGATAAATTCGCGCATGGACCACATTTGTATTTTTCCCCTAGATGCTTTCGGGCGGGGGAGTGAAAAAACGCACCCTAGTTTAGTGGGTACATGGTTTACTGTTGTTACATGCCATCACGCCGATAACTCAGATCGAAAGAGACGCTCTTCCGTAATCTGATAACAGAAAATGTCACAAGTATTCATGCTTTGATTTTTTTAATGCATACAACCCTTGGGCGTATCATTTATACTCATATTCATTTTATTTATTTTTATTTTTTATTACAAATCTGATCACCATGACTTATTAAATATAGATATTTCCCCAATGTGTAATGATGGCCATTGTACAAGCAATAATTAGCATTTAAAATAAAAAAATAAAAAATAGCTGCACATCTAAAATAGATTAGCAAAATCTCACATGGATTTTTCTAGCTCGTTATAGTTATCGCTAAAAACATTATTGTTTTTGGTAAGCTAGTTGAGAAGCTAGATGGGTCTTGCAAGAGCGTTCTCAAGCGCTGATGTTCTAGCCACAACAGGTAAGAATAAGGGACGCGATCGTGACTCTCTGGTGTACACTAAAGCTCACAGCCGAAAGTCACTGAATCAAATTTGTAAAATTCACTGGCACATTTCACGTGAAATAGTTCGCAAATATAATTTTTCAATTGGACTGTCGTAGCTGGTTTGTTGTTGTAAACCTAACTCCTATGAGCCCATGGAATATCACCTCGACACGAAATGAGTTTTCACAAATTTGAGGTCCAGGTTTGAACAATGCTTGCAAAGCGATGATGCACACCTGGATAATGTTATTTTCATGATATGATTTTCCTGAATGATAAGATTTATAGCTTTTTTTAAATAATTTATTCCAAGTTGCTCATTTTTATGGCATATAATTTAATCATAATATTCTTTGAACAATGACGGTGATTTAATCTGTTGCCTTAATTTATTATATCATAAACTTTTAATGATTAAAAAACAACATGATATTTCAATTCGAGTTTGCTATGTTGGCAGTACTGTAAATCAGACAGCTATCAATAATCACGCGTGTTTAAAGTGTCAAATGTTAGTTTGCAACAAACATTTACGAAATGGATCGTTTAATCGCCGTTTAACGCGTTAAAATCATTAATGAGGTACATTTTCAACTCTCTTTATATGTTAATAAGCAAAATTTCCACATATAAGGCGAGGAAAATTTTAATGTGATTCACAAGAGAGCATTACATGTCAAAAAAGTGACTGTTTGGTACGCATTGTGGTCAGGTGGCGTCATTCAACCTTTATTTTTTAAAAACTATGAAGACCGGACTTAAACAGTCAATGGTGAGCGTTATAGGCGCACGATAAATGATTAATTTTGGCACGAAATCGAAGATATTGATGCGGAAGACACGTGGTTTCAATAAGACGATGCAACTTGTTACATATCAAAGCTTAATGTTTTGCATGAAAAGTTTCTAGGTCACGTTATTTCCCGTTTTGGTGACAGTAATTGGCCCCTAAGATCATGTAATCTAACGTCATTGGATTATTTTTTATGTTGTTGCGCTAATATCGTGTCTACGCCGATAAACCCGAAACTTTTGAGTACATAAAAACCAACATCCGCCAAGTTATTATCGAGATACCGCCCGAAATGCACGAAAAAGTCATCGAAAGGATCGACTGCTACTAAAGGTCCATTTAATTGATATTATTTTATAAAAATATTATAAAATATAATGCTAAATACCATTTAATTTACATTGAGTTATGTTATTTAAAATATATTTCAGGTCGATAAATTAATTATAATATGTTTAATAAGGTTAGGTTTTAACTACTTTATTATCATCAATAGTCTAAGAATATACATATGCATATGCACGTACATGAAAATAAATAAACACAGGAAGCATTACATGAGTAAAAAATAGATCGATTATATTATTTTAGTCCCTCTGTGTGTAGCTATTTTATTTCTTGTAGGGGAGCATTTATTTTTATCTACCTTCCGTGTATTCGATGAGCTTTTTTTATGGGGGGAGCTTTCTAATTCGACAGAGCTAATCTTTTAACGCCGGGTTTATTTTTAACGAACAATGCCATTATGATGGTAAGAAGCAGTGGAACGGATATGAGATTTTTGTGCATAGCTTGCAATAGCAGTGCAATAAAAATACTATAATTCCTGAGCTATTGTGGCAGCAGAGTAGTGTTTGGACTTGCGCCTAGTTACGTGACCAAGACCGCGAATTTCTAGGCCGAAGCGTCTAGGTCTCCAGGGGGAGGTCGATCGATCGGATGCTCCTGACATAAAGTGCATGTACCCGCCACAACAAACTCCATACGCCACGTGAAGTTGACTATTTTATATATTCGTAGCTATCGTTAATAATAATCTTGTTTCTGGCAAGCTCGTTAAGAAGCTGTATGACTCTTTCAAAGGAGCATTCTCGAGGGCTGACGTCCTGGTTAAGAATAAGGGACGCAATCGCGACTCTCTAGGGCTCGCAGATAAAAATCGCTAAAAAGTAACAGATTGTCAACACCACCCCTCAGCAATGCTACATCGAGAATACAATGAATGCATTACGATAAATTTATACCTACGATATGTAAAGCATTGATGGATTTTCGATAACATCCCTTATTTCATTGAGTAGACACTACGCCGAGAATGCAAGGAATTGTATTATAACACCCCCAGAAAAAAGTCACTAGGATACAAACTGACTGTGAGTTAAAATATTCAGAAAGAAATGTTAAATATTGACTAACATTATTAAACATTTAAACATCTAAATTATGTTGTAAAGACTTAAATAAATGGTAATCTGATGGTGCTATAACGGGAGAATATGGATAGTGAGCAACAGTTTTCCCTCCGAGAGCATACATTTTTTCTCGCGTGATTTTCACAATATGAGGCAGGCGCGTCGCCTTGTTCTCGTCGCTTAGTGCGTGTGGAACCCACACGCTTTCCCAATATTTTTTAAACTTCTTTGAGTGCTAGACCAGGAATATATCCTGTCTTATCTGTCAACTCCTGAATCGACATCTCTGTATTAGTTTCAATTTCTACAGCTATGCCGTATCATCAATAATTTTTGGTGTCCTACGTTTAAGCTTGTCTTCCAAACAAAGATTTCCAGATTTTTTGAACCATTTTTTATAAATGACGAACCAGTAAAACATAGACGGCACAAATGTTTTTAATTTGTGTGGTTGCCGATTTTTTTTTTGTGTAATTCATACAGTATACAAGGGCGTAAAAACACCTTACTCGGAGCGAAATCTTTCATTAAAACTCTCCAGATGTTAATCCAAAGATTACCAAAAGAAAAACATGCGACCCGAATGACAAATAAGTCACAACTGACTGTCAAATGTCCTTTCTTTTGGGTGCCCCTAATATATATACTCTAAAACACTTTTAGGTCATCAAACATATTTTATTGATAAAGAGAAGAAAGAGCAGATGACTCAAATTGGAACTCTGCGCATACTCTAAGCTACTATTTAAAATCAAGTCCATTAAATAACCAGACCAGGAAAATAGGTTTAAAAATAACTGAAATGCGACTATTGTGATGTAAATTTATCAATGTTTTATGTTAGTAATTAGTCTGCAAGATAATTAAAACAAAGAGTGGGTTAGTAAAATAACTCATTCTACGTTCAAGAATGATTCGATTCGACATCTTAAAATAGAACATTTTAGTAAAAATTATTTAGTTATCTTAGCTGTGTAGCAAAATTTTTTTTTACTGTTTTTATTAATATTTCTCATCTACTATTTACTACATAATTAATAAAAATCTAGCTTTCATTTTGGATTTAAGCTTGCATATTTATTTTATTTATAAAAATATTTCTATGTTTAAATTGCGATTCTTAAATAGAAGCGCAATTTTGTTAAACATTTAATAGAGCCGGCGTATTATTATTAAAATTACCTGTTTTACTAAAACAGCAAAATAAACATACTAATCTGTATTTTAGTTTAAACTATCGGTTATCGCCTCGAGGGGTATATACACTTGCTTGTATGCAGGCGCCATCATTGATATTCGATTCCGTCAAATAAATAAACGAGGGTTGCTCTCGTGTACTATATACATACATATATATGTATATATATATTTAAAAGGTCACTGACATGTTTTCGACAATTTTACACCCTCAACCTTATTACGATAAATAGCGCTTCTCAAATTATTAATTAATACATTGCACACCTCACGCACAGCGTACGACGTTAACCGTGGTTAAGACCAATCGATCAACGTCACGTGAACATTTATTTATATCCCACCCCTATCATCTACCCTCCAAATTAGAATTTATAAATATATGTGATTAGATGTGCTCCGCCTAATCACACTAATTTGATAGTGGGAGTCGTTTTAATGAGGTTAATCGCTTGTATCGTATATTTTGTGACCAAAGGTGTAAGTTGGCGACTGGTGCAAGAGGGTTAGGGTGGTTTAGTGTGGACGGGATGCACCACCCGGCCTCCGAGTCCTGTGCTATTTCCGGGTGCCTCCGCCCTCCTACCAGAACATGGCGACGGTCGTCATGGTGACCGCCAACCCTCAGCAAAAGGACGAGAATTAAAAGTTCTTTACGTAATGTTTTAACCGGCATTGTTACACTTGGTCCAGATCTTGTGACGTTTGACTCGTGGGGGTGCGTTTTATATAATGTATATTGAAATTGACAAATAAATATTATTTTAATTATAATAGTAGAAGATAATAACATATTTAATAAGATATTTAAAATATTTTTTCATGTAATGAGAGCGGCAAAAAAAATATTTATTTTAATTTTGATGGGATAATAAAAAAAATATAAAAAACGACAACAGGAAAATATAAACAAGATTTACGTATAAAAATATTAATAAATACGTTTTATGTAGTGATTTTTCTCCAAAATATAAAAGGAAAAAATTGAACATGAAAAATAATTGCAGCAAAACTTTACATTTTAAGCAAATTGTTTATATTTTATTTTGCTTTTATACTAGATTGGTATAAAATTATGAAAACCGTGAATAGTTTTGAAACCTCACAAATTATGTTTACTAAAAAAATGACTGAACAATTAAATGAACCGAAAAATTATTCTATACGCATTTCTTCCCTATAATTATTTCTTTAGAATTTTTTGAGATAAAAGAAAATAATGATTTCTCATTTTTCCAGAAATTTTACAATTTTTCAAGAATTCACAAAAAAAATTTTTTTTTTGTTAAAAATTAAATCCATACAAATGTTTTTATATGGTTTATTACCACTGATAATTCGAAGACAAACAGTGTTTTTAATCAGCTTAACTCACATCTGCATTCAGAGCAGGTAGTACGAAAAGGAATAAAGATTTCCGATTAACATTCCGTAAACATTGTTTGACAATATAAGTTTTATGACCGACTCTAGGAAATACGACTAGCAACGATTTTTTTGAAACGTTCTTGAACCATTGTCTGTCAACAAAAACATAAGAATTCTAGGATCAATGACTGAAGATTAGGAATAATGGTATTATTAAGTCCATGGAAATGATTCGTTCGCAAGTTAAATTGTCAATTTTGCAAAATACAAAGGAAAATATTATGTGATGGAAAATAAACGTTAATCAAATACTTCAGTCAAAATCTTAAATAATATATAATAATTTAAAATAAATTAATAATTTTATAATTAATAATGTTATAATATTTAAAATAAATTAATAATGTTAAACTGCGCGTTCGTTTATATTTTAGTTATTAACTATTAGCTACGGTACCTCACGCTAGTGAGGGACCGATAGTTAGTTATTGTGAACTATAATATAATTTAAACGCATAAATTTTGGCCCAATTATAATATAATTTAAATGCATAAAACACAAGTGAAATCTTAACCCAAAAATTTGAAAGATGGTAAATACTGTATTTTATTTGTATGTCAGTACAATTAATGTTTGTGAAATAAGGCTGTATATTAAACAACGCTAGTTATATTAAATCTCATAACTAAAAATTTGCTCAGTTGCACAGTAGGACCCTGAGGAAAATAAAGTTACCTTAACTTACTCCCCCCCCCCCCTATTTCCAGGATCAAATTAGTGTATATCTTTGCTTTTTAGAGCTCGTCGAGATGGGTTATAAAATATAAAAATAAGGTTGGAAATTTTTTTTTGCAGAAAATAAAATTAGAATTACTATTATATGTAATTCCTGTTGTCGGGGATAGTGCTCACAGAGAGCGTGTTCTAAGGGAGTAGAACACGCTACGCTACATCAAATCAATTACGAGATATTTTAATAAACAAGATATTGCCGAATTATTTTTCGAAGATTAAAGAACCAGATTTATTTATTTCTAGTAATGTTAACAAAGTTTTTCAATAAGCAAAAATGTTAGGAATCCTAATGTTGAAAGCGTTTTCATAATTATATCGGTATTTATATGCAAAAACTAAAAATAAAAGACAAGCTTTATTTACAGATTTTCTAGCTAAAGTAGCAAAGAAATATTCCTCTCAAAATAGATCAGACAGTTTATTTCTTTTACTGATAATTATAATAGTTTTAAGCCAAAGATTGTGTAGAAGAAGTTTATATATACTTTGGAAGACAACAGCGAAAATTCCGAATAAAATAATTTCGTAAAGAAATATGTTGTAGTGTCCGCCTATAAATAAATATTTTACTAGTATAATGAAACGTATACAATGATTTTGTATAAGCTTCGTGTATGTCTGGTATCTTTAAGTTATTTCATATTTGTGTACTATTTCTGAAGAATCGCTTTTGGATCTATGTATGTAAGAATGTAAATATTGCAAAAATCGAGCCAATTTCTTTTCAAGTCTTTGTTGTGTCTGTATGTTCATCATAAAGAACTATTTTTTTCTTTTTGAAAATTTTGTGCCATCAATTCGCATTTATGCATGTCCTCAAGGGCAAGAAAACTTGTCAAATAATTTTATTATAGTTACGATCAACTAGCGCGATAATATTAGTGCACATACGTCAGTAAATCATTGAAATTTTAATATCAATCTAAATTGTATTTAACTTAATGCTCCAAGCGAAACCAGGTGATACTATAAGCTGCATTTTAAAATTAGCAAAAGGTCTACAGCATTTAATTTAACTACTTGCATTTAATTTAAACATTTGGTTGCTTCTACAGTTATTGATATAACTTGTTTATAATTACTCTTATCTGTATTAGTTACTTTCACATCAAAACAATTAGTTCGAAAACAAATTATTAAAATCTAAAATTGCGTTTGTTCCTGAAAGGTGCGGTCTAAAATCAGGTACTATCGTAGCGTCAGTCTGGGTGTGGAGGAAAGGAAAATACGAATTGTACCCCAGTTTTTCCTGACATTGTAGTAAAACGGAGGGGCGAAACGGGGTGAGTAATGGAAGTCGGGGGAGCCAGACAACCCCCCAAGGAACGCAGCCAGAACGGTGCAAGTGGTGAAGTACCTTTCGCATTACTGTGTATGAAGCTTATTCGTTTGAAATTGCATGTAAATGTATGCACAAAAAATATTTCCCAACACACAATGAACAACTTTAATTGTGGTGAAAAGTTTTAACGAATTCGGGCGGTGTATGAAAATATTTGAATCAACACAAAAGTGAGACGTATGAATAAAAAGCATGTGGTATTTTGTTGTGTTGTGTTGTAAAC
The DNA here is from genome assembly GCF_051122295.1 of Plectrocnemia conspersa. NCBI lineage: Eukaryota > Metazoa > Arthropoda > Insecta > Trichoptera > Polycentropodidae > Plectrocnemia > Plectrocnemia conspersa. The sequence goes on from NW_028277167.1 coordinate 12,493,626, forward strand.
TAGAAGTTGATTTTAATTAGTTTCGAATTAATTCGATTTAAATACTTATTTAATTCAAGTTTAATAGAAAATAAATATTATGCTAACCTATTATTTCATAAAAAAAAACACAATCATGTATTAGAAATTAGACTTAAAAACATTATACCAGACCATACCTTCAATGTATTTTTATAGATTAATGAATAAAGAAATTTTGATAAGTTATCTTTTCTAGACCATAGTTTAGACAGAAACTTCAAAGCTCACGTGTTTTCCATTTTTTTGCTAATCCAAAAATATTTGCCAGATTAAATTAATTAAAAAATATTAATAAAGGTCAAATGTAAGGCTGTTAATAATATATAAATAAAATGTTACATTTATTCAGCTCATATAATAATTTCTAGGCAAAACCACTCGATCTAAATTCCAGTCAACAAGCGCGGTGTTAGTTATCAAAGCAGAGCCGCCTCCGGAAAATAACCCGTGCAATATTCATACGATCTAATTGTGCGTCACATCGACCCAGACCGTGTACACGTGTTAAATGCATCCCTTCGTCCCTTTCCTGTAGAATCTTCCTCCGCAGCAGGAAAAGGATGGAGGCCAGACGATTCTACCTATGGACGTATCCGACCCAGACAGCGGCTACGACCGTAGATACCGGCGTAGACCGCCGGCTACGGGGGACGGGTTGGGTTTATAGGGTGGTTTTGGGGGTGTCGGAAAGCCACCACTTGTGCGGAACGGTCTAGACTGGGTCGCCAGTTTTGTAGGATTCCCCCGTCGTACGTACCCTCTCGTTGTGTATTATCCCAGATGCGATCTATACAAATGCAGGGAAAGCGAAACGCCATTTCCCCTCGAACACAGAGTATTGTATAAACATGAAGTACTTCATTTTCCAATCATAATATAAATATTATTTTTATTGCATAAAGTACGGAAACGTTTTTGAGGACTAGCCAAGACAGATTCTTCAATAAAATAGAAGTAAAAATAATAATTCCCAATTAAGTACTCCTTGTTTATGGAGAAAATTCAAAGAAAACTTCTGATATCTCTACAAAATAGAGCTATATCCGTATTCGTATCATATGGACTTTATTGATAGGAACGTTGGGACACAATTACAAAGTCTGATTTTTAGCTGCGGACTATAGAGTACCTTAGAGAGTCGCTATCGCGTCCCTTATTCATGCCCGGAAGTTATTTTTATTATTTTTGGCGATAGTTATGACAAGCTGAAACATTTCGTGTATGAAATATTGAATAAAATTATTTGTATAAATATCATCATGACACGTTCCCTCAGTCAGATTTATAATAAATACGTCAAAAACAATAAAAAAAAACACAATAGACAAATATGTGATGGAATAAAAAAATTTCGTATCTATAAATTATTGAATTTTTTGTGAAAGTAATTAAACCAGTACCGGAAAAGTTTCTTAAGTTAAATGTTAGTAAACCCACAGCAAAGTGAAGTTATTTGCACGTGCCGTTAGAATTTTCGTCAGCTTGTTATTAGGCGTAAAATAATATATTCAGGAACTCATATAAAGCATGAAATAATATATATTTTAAACTTATCATAAACATCTACATAATTTAAACTGAAAATGATACATTTGGGATTACATTACACTCACTGATGTTGATGTACATTTTTCTAATCCAAATTATAAGAAACACTCAAGCTACATAAAATTAGTAAAACTGATTTCATAAAATACAACAATATTATTATTAAGCGTCATAATGAATTAAGCGGATTTTTTTAATGAAGATTTTTTAAGAAATATATCTATAAATGTATTGTGGCGACTTATTCTCAAAATTCATGATAATTTATTGTGACCAAAAGATCATCCATCAACAACGAAACAAGTCAATAGCATAAAGGATAGGATCACACACAAAAGCCCTCGTTACAACCAGAAATTCATATAAATAACACTTTTATTCTTACTGTAAATATTCTCCGTCATTGAAAAAATATTTCCTTGTTGCAAAACGATCACGGATATAATAAAACCCCGGATCCACAAGATTCCCGTTGCAATGCAATACGACCTTGGACAATGCTCATCAAGCGAATGTCGCCTATTTTGCTGTTCTAAGAAACGAGTACATGTATTGGCTGGATGATTGGTCAGTAAGCTTTGCAGCCCTGGATACTTAAGCATGGACTCCGATAAGGAGAGGTAAGTCACAAGCAGCCACTCAAAGAGACCAGCAGACGCCCACTGCTCACATCTCGAGAGGGACTCCTCCATACGAGTATCACCGTAACAGAAAGGGATCAATTTCCGCTGTACACTCGCTGCCACGTCACCTACTAGACCTTCGAGGACCACCCACGGACAGCAACCCTGCGCCAGCTTCTCCACCACCACTCGGAGAAAACATCTCGGCATTTATTGTCTGTCACAATCGTAATATAATCCTATAAAACTCTAACTAGATTCCTCTAAGCGTCTCACCGGCTACTACGGTTTTTAAGGAAATGATAACTATCGTAGTTTTTATTACATCGCCATGAAATTCTTATTTAAGTTAGGTCTTGCAAATATCTCGGCTAAGGCCTGATCCACCAAATTATTGAAAGAATTTAAATAAAAATACAGCGATACAAGATAAATTTTATGACCGACTCTAGGAATTATGATTAGCAAATTTGTTCCCACTTTCCCGAACATTTGTCGGTTAATAAAAAAATAAGAATGCAAGAATCAATAATTTAAGTCTTGGCAAGGATTCGTTTGCCGGCTAAATTACCATATGTTCTCATATAAATGATACATAAATCATTCAATATCATTATCTACAACACATAAGGGAAAATATTATGTGATGGAAAGTGACTGTTAATTAAACATTCATTAAATATTTTAGTCATATTTATAATAATATCTTATATACAATAAATATTTTACCATTTTCAAGTTCGTTTATATTCAATTATTAACAAACCCAATTTTTGTAAATAAAATAATCAGAAAAAACAATTCCAAATACAAAAATATAAACTGGATATCACATATATTTTTTCATGTCCAAATTTGGATTATTTCCTTATTTTTAGACAAAATGGAAGACATCGAGAAAGGAGAAGCACTAATTATGTACACACATACATACATATATACTATGTATGTACATATGTAGGATTTAACGATTTATGTGAGTAGGATAACTGACGAAGTTTTGATTAAGTTTATAATAAAATTCAGCATATAAATATCTTGATTAAGTTCATTAGTCGGTTTGAACCATCAACTTGTTTCAAAATACCTGCTATCAAAAAATTGTACCTCCGTTAAAACAACATTAGAAAAAATGTGAGAGGGTCATAAGTATTTAATTATAGATATTAAAATGAAATATATTTATATATGATATATTGCGGCTTTTTCCTTATGGATTATACATGAAAATATTCGAGTATTTCATAAATATTTAAGATTATATGGCAGTCAAAATATGACACAATGCGCGGTGAGCCGGCGAGATTGGAGATGACTCATCAATTGAAATCATGATGGATTTTTTATATGTCGCACGTACATAAGAAAGAAAGGATGTTTAAAAATAATATTATATAATGATTTTGTAATATAAAAAAACAATCGTAATATTTTTAATGTTTAATGATTTTGTTAAATATGTTTTTTTAATTTAAAAACCATTGTCATTATTTTTATTTACGTCTTCACAGCGCTTGTTTATAGCAATAACGGTCATCCAAGAGAAATAGAAGCTTAATCACTTTCAAAGACAAGCGTATGAGTTGGGTTCACCGTCAGGGATACGCCCTTGGCCGGCCAGGCCCCTCTACATAAACCATAGCAATACACAACTTTACAGAGGAGCGTTCAGCGTCTAAAGCTGCGCCCCGTAGACTATACTCTCCAGAGAACCTCCAGAAGATTAACATCATAGGTATTATTGATGAAATATATTTTAATATATGGTACTTTTTCAACGGGTACGATAATAAAATAAATTAAATTAAACTCTATTTGCCATGTAAACAAAAAATAAAATTATATATAAACGTAGTGATTTACTCAATAGCCCAAAAAACATAAAACCTCATATTAACACCATATGGGACTTATGGAATTGGATTATATAGTACGTTTATGTTACTCATGTTTAAAATCAACTTGTAACCACATAATCCTCAGATCTATCGCCTCTATATTTGTACTTATTGGGTTTCTTCAAATAAGTTAAGTCTTTCCCATAAAATATGAACTTAGTTCACGCGAAAATCACGCCCATGAAATTAATATTTTTAATATGACATAATTTATGTGAGATTTTTTAATTTGTATATTCAATTAAGCTGTTCACGGCATTAACAAGCCGTTTAAGATTATCATATGTGATTTCAACGAAATTAAAACGACCGTATAATTATACAATAAAATTGAAGCGGTCACGCTATTCCGAAAAGTTTTCCACGGGTCGCAATTTAGTTGGCAAAGTGGTGGCAATTATGTAAGAAAAGTGCACACGATCTAGATTGCAATCTGAAAGTGTGTCCGATATGGAATTTATATATTATACTCTAAACAATTTAAAAATAATAGAGATGATTCAAAATGTGATGTTATTACAGACATCATTTGCTATAGTTTTTTAGCTGATATCCATCATCTGAAAAATTGTTATGGTTTAATATTGGAGCATATGAAACGCAGATGGTATATTCAGGCTTATTCATGAAAAATCGTAGTATAGTTAATTCATCAATACAATATAGTGTATACCCAAAAAAGTATGAATGTACTAACATCGCTTTTCAATGGGGTTGTTTATTTTTATCGATCACAATATGCATTCGCCGGTTTGTAATGGGTTTTTACGTGAATGGCGCAAAACGAATTTCGTGTGGCCGCATACACATTTATAATTTGTGCGCTGGGCCACACTGCACATGCAAGGGACGGGGCAATGTCTAGGCGCGGTGCACTAACCTTCACCGCGTCATGGGGGCTAGGTGGGTGGATTGCTAACCCATTGTAGAACCGGGCTGGTGGGGGCAGTCACTCTCACTAACCCACTGTGAGTCTGGGGTGGTCGGGTCGACCGGGGGTGGGAAAAACCACCTACCGCCCTGTCTGCCGACTGCACGCAACTTCCGCTCTAACTATACCTACACATGTACTACCAGCACCTACCCTCCAATTAGGAACTGCAACTGTGTTGAGTCTGATGTTTAAATACTATGTTGGACACGCATTTAGATTGGCATCTAAGTTTTTATTTGGTCAAGCAATATGATTTTTTTTATAAGAAAAATCGTAATATTGCAAAAAAAAGTTGACATATTTCCCCAATACGTTATGATCCTCAATTTCTTTTCCAGATCCTCACAACTATTGTCGAAAATAACATGTGTTGAGAGGCTTGATGGTTCATATAAAAGAGCGTTATTAAGCGCTAACTTTCTGGTCACGATGGGGAAGAATATGGGACGTGATCGCAACCATCTAGGGCAATCTAAGCATACAGCCGAATGTCTCCGAGCTTTGACAGTTGTCGATACTAGTAATAATATTTACTACAAAAACAACCCTCCAATATGTATTTCGTTAATTTTTCACATTTTGGATAATGCAAGGGATAATTTTATCTTTCTAATTTATACATTGTAAAGTTATTTTAGGTTAAAGGGCTGTTTTGATGTATTAACCTGGGGGTATGTATAATGTGAAATCAAATATACATTATACATTTAATGTAATTTATATATAGTATAATAAACATATTAAAAATTACTTATTTATTTAATAAATATTTAGTAAAAAAGGAGATTTATGTATATACATATACAAGATATTTTTAATAAAAAAAGGATTTTGATAAGCTTGACCTTGAAATCTATACTTGGTTCAAGCATATATACAAATATTTATAAATCAATTAAATTTATACTGACAGTTTCAATGAACGTCAGACAGTTGAGTAAACGTTATTTCATTCTTAGAACATTTCCGTCCATTACTGTGAAATATAAATGTTTATTTACTATATTAATATGAATGTATTTTTAATAATTTATTCAAGAATGAAATAATACATACCAATCGCGTTATATTTAAGAATTTAAAACTCTGCTTACCTGCAACAAATAAAAAATAAAATTAATATAAATGGTAGTCATAAAAAATCAATCTGGACAACGATCACGTCCTATGCATTATTAAAAATATGCTTCGTGCCCAACCGGGATTGATGACTCATTGGTTTTGCTCTTCCTGTGGGTGGCAAATGGGGAAAATCGAGGGTTATCCAGGGGGTTTACTGCTGACGCACAGTCACACACACTAAAACCACCCCTACGTCATGGGGATGCACGTTGACTTTCGATTTCGTTTCAATGAGCAAGGTCAATAATAATTTCTATTTTGATGAAACTTCTCTTTATATATACACATATTAAACTAAATTACACATAAGAAGACATTTGCAACATATAAAAAATACTTCCTTACTATCAGTAGAAAACAAGGCGTGAGTCATCCGCCCCTAAGCAGAGGGTGCGTGTCATGTTGGTTCAATAAGATCCGAAACATTAATTATGTACATACATTATTTTGGGGAGTTTAATTAAATTTTGTTTTTAAAAGTTTGATTAAATATTTTTTTATTTTTGTGGTGGTGGGGGAGAGTTTGAGAAAGTTGAAGTCTTGCTCCTTTGGAAGAGTTCAATGGTAAATGGTTCGTTGCACCGATCTCATATATACACATATGAGGTCAAGGGACTGGGGTTCGTCGCTCCAGCAGGAAGTTCACTGCAATGAACTTCATAGAGAAAAAGGGCCGCGGCACACTGATCCCTTTATTGGTAAGTAGGATCAATTTAAAGTCATTGTCATAATTAAGCGCCTCAATAGTCACAATAGTATTGTTTCTTTTTATTTTAAAAAGATAATTTAGCTAGTTGTTAGTAAGATTGATGATATTTATCTATACAATATGAAATAACTTTATTTACAATTTTATTTAATTAAAATCGAATTGAAAATAGTAGTTTTTAGAGGTATAAAAACTAATGGATTTATGTCCCTTGCATTTACAAAGAATCGAGGCGATTTTAGACGATGTATCTTCTTGCCGAAGGCAATTAACGCTGAAGCTGGATCTATATTTGCACTATTAAAGACGGTTACTTTAAAATATCGTCGATGACCAAGCAGGTAGCGAATCTCCGTTACCAAATATAAATATAATCCTAAAATAAGTACTAGAACAGAATAATAAAATATGTATCAGATAAATACAAATATTCTAGTTGCATCCCAAATCATGTTAATTGTTCAAGAGATCGTATGAAAGTAGGGACTTTGATCTCCCCTCTTTCCCCGATCATAAAATCCAAACCCGGGGCAATATTAATTCATTTAAAATATTACCTTTGATCGTATAAAGGGACTGTAAAAATTTAATTATGATATGGTAATAATTAATCAGAATGAGAATTGTTTAGTAAAAGCGAATAAGCATATACTGTAGCATGTTTCTGAGAGTAATAAGATAAAGCTCTTACTTCTCACTTTCAGTTGTCACACACGCTATGAAGCGAAATTCTGTACTATGAAAAAAAAATATATTCCATTCCGTGAAAAAACTTATCGACTAGAGATTCTAATTAAAGTATTCGCATATTTACAGTATTTGTAGTGGAATATTTTTTTTTAATTTCTATAAACACTAACAACCGACCAACTCTAAAAACACAATTGTGTTTTATTTCTCAAATACCCCCCCCCCCCCCCCCCATAATATACCGTTGCATTATCTACAGCCTAATTGGGTCATTTGCTATTTTGCGAAAATTATCTTTTTATATTTATGTTATTTATAATTGTTATGACCATAAAAATTAATAGCTGACGAACAAATTAATAAATAAAAAATACTTTGTAATTGCAGAAATTTCAAATATTCCTTGTATTTTCATGTTTTTTGTGCAGCTATGAACTTTCTCAATAGCTTATTAATTTTTTTATCAATATAAAAAAATAATGCGTATAATGTCTTATTTTAAGTGTGTCTAAAATAATTTATTATGGTAATATTTTTTCGAGCATACCGAGTTAAAGTTTATTCGGTAGCATGAATAATTAAAATGAAACTTCATACTGATTTAAAGTTTGAAACACTTAAAGCTCTATTATTTTTAAAATGAAAATAAGCGTTCTTAGTACTTTTATTATTTGTTTTTATAACATATTTTTCGATCCTTCATAACTTAACAAACATATTTAATCGTTTACTATTTGAATTTAAATGAATAAATACACAGTATTTTTGATTGATTGTATAAATCTTTTAAGATAATAAGCCAATCACTTAACCGATTATAATATTAGTTCATATTTAATATAAAATACAGTTTCTTTCCAGAGCACTTTTTAAATAAACGTAGCTACTAAATGGTTACATTTAAAATGTGGCGGCGAGATAAGGGATGACTCATCGATAAGTCACCCAAAATCCAGAAATTTTCCGATCAAACCCGTGATGGAAGTCAACTCTAAAAAAAAAGCCCCCATCTGAGACCAAAACCCTAGAGAACCCGCACATACAACCCGCAAAAAAAGATTTTGAAGTATGACATCAATGAACTTCATCGGTGATTATTGCTACATCCTATATATTTTTTAAAACATATATAGTGTTTTATTATTATGATCCATATATATTTATTATATTTAAAAATTAATAATATTCTAAAAATGTAAATATTAATAACCATATATGAGTAAATATATTTCTTTTATAAAACAAAATATAGAAACATTATTTTCATTCAGCACATTCACAGATAGCACGAAAATGTATTCCCAAAATAATATATGCGTATTTCCATTCCTTTATGGCGTATAATACACGATGTGCCTCAAAATATTATTTTACGAAACATAATCGATATAGAATAATTTAAATTATGGGGCTTCTATAATGCAGTGGGTATTAAAAGGGTCAGTTTTCAAAAGCAGTAAGGTTTCGATAATCGCACGTGATGCATAAAAGTGAAATTAATTTACATCATTAAATTAATTAAAAACTGCATTGAATGTGCATATTACGGCATTTGTACATTTTTACTTTGACTAAGTAATATGATATTTTAATCATTTGGGCTTAAAAGCCACACCTATGTACATACATATATATTAACTACCCTCAGGATTTTGTCCAGACAGATTATGCAGGGTGTTCATTGGGCATTCTTATGGCTTTTGTACTTTGCACTGCATTTCATCTAATCCAGCATTGTCAGTCTTATATTATACACACATGCATAAATAGAATTGCACATTTACTTAACGCAGTATAGATTATTTCAATATAAGCTTTTCTTGAGCTTTACTTGGCAGCATTATTAGGAGTTCTAGAAAAGCTCAGACTTGAACGGCTAGAGTATACATATACATACATATATTCCCTGTAAATAGACGTGGATGTCTATGGATGTATGCAGCAGAGAAGTTTCGAGGTCAGTGGCACTGGGAACCGGGGTAAGGGAATGTCAGAGGGAGTGGTCTAGTGTGAGTAATACCCCGACGGTGCTCCCAGTTTAACTACGACGAGATAAGACCGAGAAATAAGCGTGTATAATTAGATTTGACCGAGGCAAGGGTATTCAACTGGTGGGATTTGCTGCTGAAAATTAACATGTTTATTGCATGGTTTTTGTGGTGAAAATTACATATTCAGGAAGTCGAGGAAGTAGCAAATAATGGGAGTTGAAAATATAAGCGGTTAAAGTATGAACACCTGGAAACTCTGAAAAATGTAGAATTAAGACTCAACTAGCTTTATGTTAATTTTGTAAATAAAATAACTGTGGATAATTAGAATACTTTTTCAGCTTTATTTTATTTACGTTAAATTAATTTAGCTAATTCGGAATCGGACTGAAATAATTACTGAAGAGAATACTGATGATGTTGATAACCAAAGAAAAATTAAACGAACAACTAATAAACCAACAGAATATTTCTCTGTAAAAAATAATAAATGCATTAAGAATTTGCAACCAACCAAAAAAACGACAAAAAATCTTTGTAAAAAGTATATAATTCTTTGTTCACAATTAAGTCAACATCAACGGAAAGCGAGCGAGTATCAGTGACAGGAAATATACTATATGATACGTCCTGAAATGATTTTACAGCAAAAGTAAGATATGTAGATAAGTAAGTTATTTATTTTTAAAATATATCTTTACAATTGCTGTTTGGTATATGTTTTGTACATGCAACTGGATTTTTGTAGTTTTTATAAATAATAAAAAAATATAACTAAAAAAATGCGCTTTTTAATTTTTTTAATAAAACAATATGTATGCTTTTTACACACATATGAACATAGAAATGTTTATAAAGAAGAAGAAAAAATAATATTTATAATTTATAATGATTAATTGTCAGCCATATAGGACTTAAAAAACCATTTCTTTATTTGAAATGCGCTTGAACATATAATTTGTTTTAAATTTTGCTTTAGTGCAGTGAAATGGCGCAAATATTACAGCAGACTTTTGGCGAAGTTTTTTGTACTCTTCCAAACGAATGCTTTATGAATAGTACAAAAGAGCAAAGAGAACCGTGAAGACATTGAAGATATCAAGAGATATAGGCAATATTTAAAAATATTTAAACACACTGTGTTTAGGTAATTAACGAATCACTATTAGATTGATTCATGAAGTTAGTATCTCGTATGGTTTGTATGGTGCAGCAGACAAATATGTTAAAATGTTATCGTAAAAAAAATTGCTGAGCACTGCCAACCTATAAATGCTCCAGGTAACAAAACAAATATATTATTATCGTCTCAATGAAAGCATGACGAGCTAGGAAGAAGAAACATGTTAAGTTTCATCGAATGTCAAGGTTTTCCTTATTTATCACACCTGTTTTTGAGATAAGCGTTATACGATAATAAAGGGTGGGTTTTTCCAACATATTTTATTGTTTTGTTCAACGAACAAATTCTACAAATTTCGGTCATAGCAGCTACGACCGATAAAATTTTTATTCACAAATGATTTTCAGAGCCGTAAAAATATTTTTTTTATTGAGAAGAAGCGTCTCATTGTCTCGAATTTCGAAACAAAATAAAGCCTCATAAAGAAACATAGATTTTGGAGCAGCACTAGTCACTCGAGTATATTGATAGAAAAAAGTACTTGTATTATTAAGTATACAAATGTTTCATTCTATGGTTTTTTTTAACGAAATTCTTCGAATTTCAGTCATAGTACACACCCGATAAAAATTTTATTCACAAATAATTTTCGAAGGCGTCAAAGCAATTTTTTTTTAGAGAAGGAGCATCTTATTGTCTCGCATTTCGAAGCAAAATAGAGGTGTATACATGAACATTGATTTTGGAATGGCACTAGTCACTCTTGTATATTCAGAGAAAAAACGTTTACCTGTATTGCTAAGTATACAAATTCTAAGATTTTTTTAAATTTCATTCCAGATAGTATAAACGAATATTTGATCAATTATTCGAATATTGATTTAGTTAAAAATCGGAAGAATAATTAAAATATTCGATTGGCATTTCTAGCATTGACTGACGCTTCATAACTTTAATTGGTTGACTACAAAACATATTGCTTTTAATGCTTAAATCTACATTTATTATGTATAGGGTTAAAATTAAATTCGCTTTATCAGAAGGTCTTGAGATATAATACAATTCACAAGATTAAGGACTACGACCGAGCAATTCGGATTCCATTGGGTCTTTTAAGGTTGAATGATCCCGAAAGTTCAACTTCATTTCACACACGTGCACAGCAGAACTCAATTACAAGCTTTATTGGTTCATCTGCCTAAAATGTGCAGACATTTGCAGATGCAGATTTAGAAGGCAACCAAACATGACCTCGATTTAATAGCAAAGTTCAGGGCGGATGAGTCACGTAATAGCGGAAAGCAAGTATGATATGAACGCAATACATAGTATACTTATTTGTATGTATTGGAGAGTGCAGAAATGCACTCTGTCTGAGCAGGGAGTGCATCGCCGATAAGCACAATGCAGCTGTCTGAGATGGGGCGGCCGCATTACTAGCATTGGAGGTCACTGGCACTTGTGGTGACGGGCAATGCCCCACTGTAAATGGCAGTGGTACGAAATTGTGGCATGTGAACCTTGCACTTTTTAACTAAGTTAATTCATAAAGAAATTACATACTTATAATCGCCAGTTTAAAGTCAATCTCAGAGCTATGAAAGATGCAAAAATATTAGTTATCTTTTAAAAAATGCAGTTAACTTGCAGCTACTTTCTATTTCAAAAACGAAGAAGATACAGTGGAGCATAATAGTTCCAAATTTAAACTATCCCCTGTAAACACAGTAGTAGAGGGTGTTCAGTTTATTTTTATTTGTAACTTGCAGCAACGCTCCCAGTGATTAAAGTCAAACCTAGATTTAATGGCCAAATTTAACTACAGTTTTCAAGTTTACGCCCCACTTAAGCTTTAGAAATTAAAATAAAAAACGATTTGAACTGAAGCAGTCGACGTTTATGTCTTTTTAGCCAAACTGTTACTCATGATTTATATATTACATGCCCATAAGCAGAGCAGAATTAGGGGTTGAAAAATAAATATAAAAAATATTTTTAAAGCGAAAATATGTCAATTATTTCCAACGGACGTAATTCCAGTTGCTACGAAGAAGTAATTTAATTCTTTTGTTCAGAATAAAGGCCATTAGGTTAAAAATTTAAGTAACATAACATCATCGTGTTATTTAGATTTTCCCGATACACCATTCTAACTACATGGAAACTTAAATCAGGACCATTAAAATATTATACATTTTTTTAAACAATAAATTGAAAAAGACGACGGAATAAATAATAGTTGCTTTGAATTTTTAATTTATATTTGATTTAATGATTTATTTTATATTTAAGTTTTGAGTTTTTTTGATTTACAACAAAAATATTAATTTGTAGCTGCTGCATCTAAACTTAAAATTAGTTGAAAATATTTTTACTGAATTTTTTTTCATAGCATCTTGTTTTAAATATTTTTGTGTGACTTGAACTACAATGCTATTATAATATTAGAAATAAAAAAAAATATTTTTTAATATTTTTTTTTGTGTTTGTACAGTACTACTTATAAAATTAAAAATGCTATTTATAATTAATATTTGTTATTTATTTTATTATTTACTATTTATATTAAATATTTGCTAGTTATAAAAACACAAAATCCCACAAAATTCCTATAAATTCCCAAAAAATTTCCCTGGAGCCAGCATTGCCCACCGAGATTCGTCCATCGTCCAGCGGTGAGCGATAATGACCACATTTATGACCTATGCTATACATTAACCAGATTTTAGATATATGTTTAACTTTAATTATATACGACTAACAAGCCAAAAAATTGTAAAACTATTTTTGTAGCATTAGTTTTTACTACATTTTTATGAAAAATGAAAAATTAAAAATTATGATGAAGTAGGCACCGGTTTAAATTTTTTTTGTCAAAAATATTAAATAGAAAAATAATTTTGTTTTTTTCTATCGTTATTTTTTGATAATTTTTGTACGATTTTTCAAAACTATTTTATTTAATATGTGATGCATCAATAAGGTGTGAAAAAGGCTTAGTTTTTTAATTTTTAATTTATGTTTTTCTATAGCAATATAGGTTTATTGGTCTGTAACGTACGGAACAAAAAATTTAGTTAACACAGTTAGCCGGAACGAGTTACAAATTAACCCCAATGAGATTATAATATGAACGGAATTAATTAGCTGCACTGCGCAGCATTGCTTTTTTATGTTTTATAAGATAAACTTTTTTTCACCCAATAGTGATTACACTAACCTGTATAAATTTAATTAAAAGTATTGAAAAATTATGTAATATTTTTAGTTATTCATTTAAATTTGACTCATCGAGTCGTCGCAGTATCCGCAGATACTGATCTGCAATCGGGTGGTCTGACAGTACCTGACCGTCGAGTTTTGCGTGAGAGCAAGTGGTGCAGTTGCATGGGCAGCGACGACTTATATTTATATAAAGTGCAAGTGCAACGACCGGCAATGTGTCAAGGTCGCGACTCGCTGCAAGCAGTCGATCGCCATATTTATTACCCATCCAGTGTGAACAGAAGTCAGTAAGTAAACCAGACGCAGTGATAACGATGACAATAGAAGTAACAATGATTTTTTAATACGACGATGAAGGCAGACAGTAATTTTTACTGCAATCACAATAGACTGGAATTTGTTTTCCATGAATCCTAACAGTCTTAAGAGCCCATCAGTTTTAATAATTTATTAATTATTCTAGTAATAATTATTATATTAAATATGCATAGTCAAGGGTCACACAGTTTGACTCAAACACGTGATATGGTCCATCCGTTGATCTTGAAACACCCAGAGAACTAGGTGTGTGCACGTGCACGAGTCGCGCATCGCACCATTCAGCTCCTCTTTCAACAGGAGCACATGAACGTCAAAGGGATATATCGAACCCCGATACGGAATTAAACGTTGGCTGGCGTTCGGATACAATCTCAATTTCAAAAAACACCACCGACACAGTACGTCTCTGTCGCACTAATGTGAGTCGCATATAGTGATAAGTGAGATAGTGTTGAAACGGTACGTCTGGGCCGGCGTGGTGCATATGATTTTACATAAAACAAAGTGCAACGGACTACTTGTCACCGCCCTTCGCGTGTGACGTTTGCGAGCGACGTCAGCGTCGTGAAAAATATACTTGCGATGTTGCATTGCAAATATTTTATCCGCGAATATGCTGCTACCCTGCTAACGTTTAATGCTCGAAGAGAATGATTTAGACATCAAAAATATTCATACATTCATATTTTTTGTTTTTGATACAATAAATCAAGCTTAGTACTTAAAACATTACAATGTCAATATTCAATACGAATCCAATAAACAGTACTTCGTATGCAAGAAGTAAAAAGTAATAGGCTACTTTAAATTATATCGATTTTGATTTGATCCCACGAAACTCGTTTTCTTGTTAAGATTGATTTTAACAATTTGATTTAATATGTTTCTATAAATCTTCCATTTAAGTCGATTGAATGAATTTTATAAAGAAAGCAAAACGAACCTAACTTTTGAGGATTTTAATCTATTGAATATGATAATGAAAAAATGTAACGTAGTAATATATAGATTCACATACTTATATATTTTCACTAGTAGAGTCCAAATACAATACATCAAATTGAACAAAATATTCTGAGATGACCTGTTGTTCCGGTTTAGAGCTTCATAACTATAATAAATAAGGAATGAGACATATCAAAATTAAAACTTTTATTACTTCAAAAAAATAGTACGTTCTTTGAATTTGAATATTTAGTAGTAACAAGTAAAACGTAAATTTCATAATCTATATCTGAAGGATTGTAAAAAATTAAATAATCTTGCTCTGCTATGCTGTATATTAAGGATGTAAAAAAATAATTAAAATCAACACTAAATGTGCGATATCTCATACGCTAATTACTATGTATATGACTTTATGATAAGATGATTAGACCACTTAGTTTAGTTGAAACTTAATATTCTGAAAGTCGATTATCTCAAAACATGGGTGATTGAATTTTCACTCAAAATGGATTGAATTTTATCTAATCCTATGAGCTGTATTTATTTGGTAAATTGTGAATGCTCACAGAGAAGGCGATCAAGGCGAAATGATCTGCTTTGAATCAGTTGGGTGGAGTATAAAACTCTTACTTCGGAAAAATACTATTTACACTTTATTAAAAAAGCAACTTGACAGAAGAACGGCAGTGGTTTCAAAAGAATACAGAATAATAAACAAAATAATGGCACCCATAAAGACTGCCTGCTGCAGAACGTCCAACAAAGGTGGCACTAAAAACAAATGTTAAATGGTCCGTAATTATTAAAAGATCTGTTTTTAAGGTTTTTGAAATAAATGATTACAATTTTTTACAAAAATAATATATGTAGTAATTGAGAAAAATTACTGTTTATATATTATAATTAAAAATTACTAAAAAAACGGCATTTAATTTGTTGCCATATTTTATTTCAATGTATTCTTTAATTTTTTTAAATCAGACCAAGTACAACAAATAAAATAGGTATCAGATTTGCAAATTTGCGAAGGATTTCTCGACAACGGGCACCATTGCAGAAATACCAAGAGAACATAAACCACCCGCGGATAAATCGCAACGCGCGTGCGACACAAGCTACATAAATGCATACACCAACACACTCCCACGAGTGCTTCGCACTAAAGCGAGACAACAAACAAGTGCATCACGCACCTGAACGCATTGGTTAGAAGGGTGCAAGAGATGAAATAATGGGTGGATACCTCAACTGTTGCCGAGTTGGACGAGCTCCGGGCAGAGCGAGAGAGGGACAATGCATTTTTGTAAAGCGAAGACAGAGACGGGGTATATGCACGCTGCACTTGGTTCACCCGGCTACCAGGAGCAGAGGAAGAATAGGCGGTGAATCTAGGACGGGCGCAATGCACTTTTGTATGCACTCGGTCAGTGAGCGGTGACGTTTCAGATTGAAAAAGCTTGAAGCCATTTTGATCGCTGTGGATAAGTGCATTGTGATCAAAATGGATTGAAAGCGACAAAAAACACGCAAAACATTTTTAATTTAAAATGCGGTATTATTATATCATTTCTACATTAAATTAATGTTTTTTGTGGATAATTATAAAAAAATACGATAATACAGAGATTTTAAAATTAGTACAATGCCAACCAGCTTAGATTAATAATTTAGAACATATGAGTCGTTCAAAAGTATAGGTAGAAATCATAATAAAAATCATGACTGTATATGTTTTTGTTTTGAAGTGGAAATACTATTATTAATAGTATTATTTATATAAAATTGCTATGAATCATCAATAAAGAACACACCCCTTGATCGACTGTTAATCTTTTTACATTTTTTTCGTAGCAATGTGGCGAAAAAAATAATGACATTTACTAGTTAGTTTATTATCGGAATTTGTATAGTTGAAACAATTTTTTTAAAACCATTATTAAATAGTTCTCTGACTAATTGCTTTCCTCAAACGCTACGATGATATTTCCTTATGCCATTGCTGTGTGTGTGTAAAATTTAATTACTATGAAGAAAATGGTGGCAATTATTTTCTGGGCACCATTCTATTTAGGGATTTAAAAAACACGATAGCAAAAATAACTCAGAATTTAAAAACAATTATTCGAATTATTTTTTCAAAAAGTTGCTACATAGTTATTATTATATAGCTATTCATAGCTACAGTCCACTTTGTAATTCATAAAAAAATCTATGAGAAATGTATTTTAAGGTTTCCATTCAATGTTAATTATTCCAGTAAATAATGGAAAAAGTAATTAATAAAATTATACAAAAGCCAATAACTTTGTTTCATAAATGCGTGAACCAGACATTAAAAAAATGGGGTATACATATATAACATATTGGTGTAAATATAATATTGTTGTATATATTATTCCGATATAATAAAATATTAAACGCAAATTTGACGGATTAATTTTCACTGAGATATGAAATAAATTGAATATTAACTTTTAATGCTACACTTTATAATATAGACAAGCATTATCACGACAAATAGGTTTTATAAATTTAAAATTATTTTCTTTTCAAATTTAAATTTATTTAACCATGAAATAGCCTGCGTAATGTGCTACAAAGAACTAACCTTAAGATCAACGAAACATTTACCATGAACAAAAATTATATTTACCATAACTATACAATACTATTTTGGGAAATGGTATTGCAAAGTTAGGGTAGTTCCATAGGATTCCATATTGAAGAATTGTCAGGGCATCTCATGTTTCCTGATTCGCGGATATGTATGATCCAAAAAGAGGCGATGAATTATATCGAAAAACTAGCCGAATTCACAGTTTTATTGCTTTTGACGTGGATTTTTGACTTCTGAGAAGTGATAATTGTTTTTTGCGTTCTCCTATTGGTCAAAATTCGGTTTAGATTTGGTTCATTCGATTCTCACAAATTATTTTTCGAGAATTTCTCAAGAAAAATATCAAATCGAGATATAGTTGTATTATTAATGAAATCTAAATATTAACAAAAATGAAACGAAAATTGTAAAGCCCAGTTATCTGGTGAGTATTAGGAGTTCGAGAAAAGCGCATAATGTGCAGGAGGTCTCGGTTTAGCTTTTCCGATGCGCACTGCATAAAGGCGTGTCCTAGGTTGATAGAGAGAGAGAGAGAGAGAGGGAAATGTATCATCATGCCCTTCTCGCCCGATGCAACGATTCAGTTAAAGATGGCCGACGAACGTGTTTATTGTGGTTTATTGTGCTGGTTGAAAATTCATAGTATTTCACTGAAAAACATCCCTAAAATCGATTCATATCGATAGCTTATGTTAAGCAAAGACATATAAAACCGATCTAAATATAAATGAAAGCTTTATCTGGTTCGTGGGTCAGAATAACGGGTTGAGGTTATGCGCAATAAATTGAATTCTGTTTTAATATCGAGTTTTGTAATAATAAAAATTAATATGATTGTTTTAAATATTGCTATAAATCAGTGAGATATTAAAAGAATATTAATTTGTAATTACATAGGAGTGAATGGTTTTGTATATTTATATATATGTATGTATATAGAAGATGACCAAGTATAAATGCTCCTAGACTTCTGATACACATGCCATGGAAATTTCACATCCCCAAAACAGCAAGTATTCATAAAAAATGTCAAAAGAAAATATGACAATTCAAATTCATCATAATATCAAGCTGTTTATTTTAGAAACTGTATTTAATAAATATTATTATTTATTTTTATATGTTATATTTAAAAAATAACATTTTAATTAAAGAATAGTTTTAGTCATATATAATAAAATATTGGCCTCTATTTTTAGATAATTTTGGTCGACAATTTTATTAAATGATCAGTTATACTTTGACAGACGAACCACCTGTATTTAAGAGAACGGTGAGGGAAAAAAATGTATATATACAATAAATAAAATATAATTATATGATCAAAAAATCACACTTATGACAAATTTACACGCCAATTAAATTTTTTTAATAATATTTTACATTTAAAATATATTATTATTTTCAGAAAATCATAGTTTTGGGATACTTAATAACGTTGGCCTCTATTTTTATTTAATTTTATTAAATGGTCATTAAATTAAATTAATAATCAGTAGTCTTACGTTAATTTATTATAGTTAGGTATCAGTTATACTTTGACAGATGAACAACTTATATTTAAAAGAACGGTAAGAATTAAAAATAATATTGTAAAATAAAATTATATTGTAACTAAGCTTCTGGCTATTTATTGCGGCACATTTTAGTATTTAGTTTAATTTTAAATGATAGCCCACTTGTATTTAATACAATAAATTAAATTAGATAATAACCCAAAATTTTTCCTAATTCTTCGATTATAATTTACATACTAAAAATATTTCTATTTTCTATTAATGTTTATAAATACTATATAACATTTATTTAATAAGCATTAGTATTTTATTTTTGTTTTACCACCGAAACTTGTTTTTATACTAGGAACTTTCGACTTAATATTTATAATGTACATATATTAATAATTTGTATAATATAAACCATTTATATATTATACTTTCTTTATAAATTATTTAGTAAATTAATAATACGTGCCATTTGTAACTGAATATTTTAATTATTAACTAATAACCATATTACTAATCGTTTCATTTAAAAGTTACTGATCGTTTATTTATATTAAAAAACTGAAAAATTAATTTGCTGCTAAGTTTGAGCTCAAAGATTAATTTTAATATTGTATAAATGCAATATACAAGAAGCATTATTAAATATGAATAATAAATACATATATAAATATCCTTATAATTAAAAATTCTATTAATAAATATTCTTGTGTATAGAAAATCAATTAAATTTACAAAACGTAGACAAGATTTGACAGTCTTTCAAAAGAAAACAGGGTGGTAGTATAGAATGGATATTAAGCAAATACTTTAATGTACACCGACTTTAATAAATATATTTTGAAGGCTAGGTTCTAATGCCGATATTTAACATAAAAAATGTAGTGCCTTTTAAAATTTTTACATTATAAGAAAATTATTATTATTATTTACCCCTGAAGCAATTACATAAAAGTTTCAAAAGCCGATTAATGGATTTCGACTATAATTTTTAATATAGAAACTATTGATTAGACTCATTTTACATACGCTTGCTAGTTGTAGGTAGCTACAATTAACTATAGAACATTATAATATTAATAACTCTTAGAATAAATTTAAAACATAATTAGTAAATTAAAAATAAACAAGAACTGATGAATTGGATGTAAATATAATTAAAGAAACATGGGAAATACTAGGAACTAAACTAAGAAGTTTTAGTAAATATCTCTTTGAGGGAGAAATATATGATAATTTGAAGATTGCTACTACAATATTATACATATACCTAAATTAAAAAAATAATAAGAAGGTTGAGGAAATAAGATCAATTAACATTTTGTGTGGAAAAGGTGATGAAAAAAGTAGTAATCAAACAATTGAACAATCGGGATTCAGAGAAAAACATTTAACAGATACAGCATTATAAGTAGTGACAAATAATTGGTTGATGGCCAAAGATACGAACAAAATCATTGAAGCAGTTTTCTTGGCTTTCAAGATAGCTTTCAAAAGATTATGGGTGTAAGTGAAATAGTTTTAAGATAGTTTGATATTTATTTAAAAATAAAAAATAAAATAAATTATGCATATTCTAAAGAGAAAATAATATCTCGTGGTATACATACCAGAGGGGTTACAATTAGGACCATTGCTGTTTATAATATATATTAAAGATTTAATTAATAATACAGAAAAATGTAAAATACATCTATTTTATTTATTGCATAAGTGATAATGTTAAAAAAATTGTAAATGACTTAAATAATAAATTAAGTATAATAGAAAGATGATTAAAAAATAACGTTAAACTGAATGAGAATAAAACTAAATGTATGTTTATTAATTATAAACATATGTTAGATAATAATATAAAAATAGTTATAGATAACTGAATTTTAGAAATAGTTGATAATATAAAATATTTAGGAGTAATTGTAGATAAAAAAATTGAAGAACATTGTAATTATTAGAAAATATGTATATTATCTAGGATGATAAATACAAAAAAAAATAATCATTATTGCCTAACTTTAATTATTGTGCCACAATGTTATATATGCTTAATGAATTAGATAAGACGATATTGCAAAAAATACAAAATAAATATTTATTTTGTGTATTTATAAAAAATTAAATTCTTATTGAATTAATTAATTCATATTTAATATGAAATTTAAAAATAATATTAAAAAAACACTACAAAATTCGTAAATGTGACCATTTCATTCAACACGCTTAAGGCAACTACAATAAATATTATTTTATCCGTCAAGACTAAATAGTTTCGCGGTTAGCCACCGGCGGCGCTGCCGACGATGCATTCGCTCGGTGCATTTAGTTGCATTCGAACGCACTGCTGCGCTCTTATTCTCTCCTAATACTTTTATCTATTGCCTTATTCAGCCCTTTACTCCAGAACTTGACCGTTCGGTCAACCTTACTTAACTCACTCCTCCTCTTTAGATTCATTTAGCAAATTGATCGACGGAAATATAATGCATCATGTGTTATAAGTATTAAAGTTATGCGTATGCGTTATGTTACAAATATGATGTATCATAACGCTACTTTAATTATTATTTATTTTATTTAAAAAAAAATTGAAAGAACTTTGTATTGAAACAGAATTATATTGAATTAAATAAATATAAGAATATTTAGCATTAAAAGAATAATACAAATATTAACTACTAATACAATTATTATATATATTAAGATTTTTTAATTTAATTTAATTTAATTTATAAATATATAAATTTCACTTTCACTCCTGATGAACAATGTCAGGATATTTAACAAAAAATAACAGTAAATATTTTTTTAAATATGTTTAATTTCAAATTTATAAATATATAAAATCATACACATAAGATATTCAATCTCGATTCGATTCCATTTAAAAGCACATTTATGTTGAAATTAAACATATTTAAAAAAATATTCTAGAAATAATGTTTACTGCTTTTTTTGTTAAATACATATCTGACATTGTTCTTCAGGAGTGAAAGTGAAAACTATGTCTTGCCGGAACGCAATTACAAAAAAGTTTATTTAACTAAAATAAATTGAGAAAAAATAATCTGCACCACTTCGCGTTTCAAAACCATTACGAAATAAGAAAAAAATAAGTTTTAAGGTACGCGTTAAACAAGAATGGACCATTACAAACATTTCGTTTGTGGTTATGTTACTTATAAAATTCAGGAATAAATGGTCCGTTTCATTCCCAACGTTCACAGCGCTTCAAGGAGACGTAATAAGTATGTATTTTATAACGGGAAGAAATTCCGATATTTTAATATATTTAAATCGTAACGGCGTTCCGTTTACAAATATTTTACCGAAACGGCATTTCAGAGAGTTATGGTTTACTTTCATTACTAGAATCATGCAAGGTAAACGGCATAAATACGTCTTTTTCCGAAAATAAGACACTGTCTTACTTCCTTTTTTGGTCCAAAATACGCGCTAGGGCTTATTTTCGGGGGAGGGCAAAAATAAAAGTATATTTATATATTTTTATTTAATATTTATTTATTTTACACAGAATACAGAAATTTAAATTTATTCAATTACAGTCATGTCATCTTCTTCTGGAACATCGTCATAAATGATCAAATTCTGAAGTCTGTTCTGATTTTCTTCCAAATTCATTTCCTGTTGAATCATTGGTCCGAATCTCTCATGTCTTGCAATATAGCTATCGTTAAATGAATACTTCTTGTCTAAGTAGCCTGTTCGTAGTGCATTGGAAACACAAACAATTTTGTCCCATGAATTTTTTACCCAATTCACAACTTCTTGTAAGCCTGGTTTTACAAAATTACCTCGATGATTTCTCACCATTCTGTTTTCAATATATTCATTGATTTCCATCCGCAAATGATCCTTGAATGGCTTGTTTATTGCAATGTCAAGTGTCTGGAGGTAAGCAGTCATTCCTGCCGGAATCATTATTAGATCGATCTTCCTCTCAGCAAGAAAGTTTTTCATGTCTTTAGCGCGGTGTATACTGGCTGAATCCCAAACTAGTAAACCTCTATTTTGACCCCTCAACAGTGGTGGCAGCATAAAATCAACCCACTTTCTTATAACTGCTTGGGTGCACCAGGCTTTTTCACTTTCAATGACATAAATTCCTGAAATGCGTTTAATCTGGTCTTTTTTACCTTTAGTGATTAAAAATGGCGATACTTTCTTGCCATCTAGACGAATCGCCAAAATACAGGTAACACGTGCACTATCGTAACCGGTAGAAGGAACGTAAATTGACGAGGAAGCCTTGTGGTGAACCGTCGTTTGAACTCCTTGGCCTAGGAATACCGCGGTCTCATCCATAGCAAGCATGTTGGAGAGTTGGTATTTCGAAAAATCGATGCCATCAACAAAAAGCTTAAACGCAAGTGTACGTTTAACAACTTCATTGTCTTCCAGCTTAAACATTGTTGTTGATCTCCTTAGAGACAGTTCATGTCGTTGAAGGAAGTTGTCCATCCAGTGTGACGATGCTTTAAATTCTTCTGTGGATATATTAAATTCAATTGCTGTTTCAAGAGCAAACTTTTGAATATCAGCCCTGCGCACAACCAAAGCCATTGCTCTCCTGTCGGCAATCCATTCCCAGATGCATTCTTCCAACTCAGAAAATAACGGCTGCCGACCTGATCCAACTCTGCGTTTTTTCTCATTTCCTTGGCCCACCAGTTGACACAGGTTATCGTAGTCTGCACGCCATTTGCGAACCATACGGAGATCCAGCATCTTCTCTTTACAGAAGGTTACAAGATTTACACCCCTGGAGTCTTCCACGGTTTCCTTTTTGTACTCGACGGAATAGCTCTTTCGTTTTGTACTCATTTTAACTGAGGATAAAAATTATTCACTTTATAAAAAATAAAATTACGTATGAGGAAATAATCAGACTTACAAGACTGAAATGAACAAGTGTTATACCTGCACTGTCGCACAATGCATACTGCTGCCTTAGTTGTATTTTTAAGATAAATTCATAGAATTAATTTTGACACGTGCTGGTGCATTGCTTGAAATGAACTGTAGAGGTGAACAATGAATTTCTCGGAATATTTTGTTTCAAACATTTCTCTGAAATACGAGTAGGTATTAGGGCAGCTAAACATACTTAATACGTCAACAGCATTTTTTTCCACATTATTTTAACTAGGGCTTATTTTCGGGGGAGGGCTTATATTCCAAAAACTCCTGAAAATCACGCTAGGGCTTATTTTCGGAGGATGTCTTATTTTCGGAAAAAGACGGTAGCAGTCAAAGTGAAAAAGTATCATTAAACAGAGTCCTACTGATAAAGCTATTCTTGAACTTAGGTGTTTCGCGAAAGATGATTTTGCAACCCTTACTGTTACTATTCAAATTTATTACTTTTACATATACATATAAATATATGTGCCGCTTACTTATTTTTAAGATCTTTCAATGCACGATCGTTAAGTGCTCTTAAATTTCTGTCCCATGATTGATCGTTCGCCGTGAGAGATTTGCCATCACGTAAAGTTTGATGTTTCGAGGTTTAACACTTTAAGGCCAATGACTTGATTGTGTCATTTGTAAAACGTTAAGAGCCGATGACGCAAATATGCGTCATATGAAATTATAATATCGTAAAAGATTAATTTTACGTATATTCTATTCATTATATTTTTTTGATAAAAAATATCAAGTAATCAAAAACACAAAAAAATAGTGACAATCCTCGTTAAATATATTAATATATTCATATTTATTAACTTGTATTGCGTCTATTTCAAAAAGTCTTGAATTTAGAGCGATTTTTTCAAAAGTTATAGCGATTTTTTTCCAGAGTTTAAAAATATGACATTTTCAAAAAGAAAAACTGCGTGAAAAAAATAAGTTGAACAAACATGTAAAAAATGAGAATTAATACATAAAATATGATATATATGTTTAAATTAAAGATACATATAATGCAGATATGAAGGAACAACAAAAATATTTAACTGGTGGGGGGAATGTTCAGTTAGATTGCATTAAAAATATATAATGCCAGGTCTCTAAAACACCCTACAAAACATTATGTTAATGAATCTTTAACATCAATCAGCGCCTCAGAAGTTCGCCAGTTATACCAATTCGGCTCTGCATTCTGAACATCGGGGTTCGACAGACCCTTGTTTTAAAATTAAAACTGGTGCATCGACCTCCTCGACAGATTCTTTTGGCTATTTCTATTGCGCACGTGCGACCGAGGAACGACTACTCCTGGCCACTATCTCTGGAAAGCCAAGAGCACGGGAGAACGGACGGGACGTTGAGACACTCGGCAGCTAATTCAAAGGGACTAATTCTGGACTCTCCTTCTGGATCTATTCCGGGTGCTATTAGCTATTGAACGCCGAACGCATTGCGCAGGCGCGATGCATATCGTAGGAAGTTCTCGATGCGTTACGCATTTAGTCCACAGGCAATTGACAAATCAAAGATCAATGTCAACCGGTCGTCTTTTCGCTTCCTGGTTTGATCATTCGCGTCCAACAATCGAAGTAGAGATACGAGCGACCAGATAACAATAACGAGTAGTAACATTATAATATTATTTACATTATTATATGATTATTTTTGGAGAATGCACGAAAGTCAATGTCGAATTTTTCGATAGAATGGTAAAGAGCCGAAGGCGTGCTATAAAATATCCTTGGGTTTGTCGATATGCCGCAATTTGATCAACTGTGACCAAAGTCAGATAATAAAAAGTTAATGTGAATTATAATATTTTTAGATGCTTTTTCTTCTTCAATTTAGATATCATTTGTTATATACTAAATCGGACATGCAAATGATATTGTCATGAATATATGCTCATTTCTTGTTAACAAATATTTATTTATTGGAAATCTGACCATCATAACTTGACAGCTTTCCCCAATGCGTCATGATGGCCTTTATAGAAAATAGTTCAAACATTTTATACACACACACATATTGAAACATTCACCGACATACAATGTATATTCACACACATACGCTTTAACACAAAGTATTTTGTTAAATAAAATTATAGTGGCGCACACTTAAAAGAAATGTTCCAGCTCCTCGTAGCTATTGCTGAAAACATCCTTCTTAAGCGCTAACGTTCTGACTGAAACTGTCTATCTATGGCACATACCCACTGTTTAAAATTGTTCAAGATTTTCGACACCACCTCAAAGCAATATACGCTACGTCGAGAATGGAATGAATTATAATCAAATATTAATAGTAAAAATACACACTAGGATAAAAATACGCAGGTCAAATTTGACCCGCGAACTAAGAATAAATTTTACAATGTTAAACAAATTTAAATTTCAGATTATGTGCTATAACGGAACAGCCAACCGTCGAGTTAAGGAGTTGCGAGATATGACCGTAAGCGGTGCTCCTATTGCTTCGCATTCCACTGTGACGCTGCGCAATTATAATTGAACAACGTCTTCAATGCCCCATGTAACACTTTTTCCGATATTTCGATTCCGTTTTATAATTCGTAAATATTCATCATGTTATGTAAGAACAGATTAATGTGAATTATTTTTTTATCGAATTAGATGACAAAGCATTATGTTTATTGTGCGATAAGCTAATGCCTGTACTAAAAGAATACAATATGTTCATTACTAGACTAAGCATTCGACACGATATTTATATCTCGCATAAAAACAGTTGGAAAGTTTAAAATATAATTTTTTGCGAAAATAAAAAAATGCTATAACAAAAATCAGTTTTTGTGCATCTCATTTATTGAATAAAAAAGGAAAGCCATTTAACGATGGTAGATTAATTAAGTCATGTTTGAATGTTGCATCCAAAGAAATGTGCCCGGGAAAATAAATTTATTGCAATCAGTCTTTCGGCGAGAACAGTTGTTAAAAGGATTGAGCACATTGTGAGTAACATCAATAGCCAATTAAATAGGAAATATTTTTTTTACTTTACTCAATTTAATTTACTATGAAAATTGATAATCTCAAACAAAAATTTAAAACAAACTTAATTCAATGTTTTTTTAAAGTCACTGACTTCAAGAAGCATAAACGCTTAATGGCCATGGAATGACGCGGACGAAAACCGTGTTGCTAATCCACTAAAGCCTACCGACAGTGGTTATTTACCAAACAACATGAGCTGAAAGAACAGGGACCGCTCTAAAGTTTTCGATAAACGGATTGTCACCGGGGTTAAAAATAAATTTCAAAATTAAAAAGTTTAAGAAGCTCTTAAATTCGTATGCTAGATGTCGGTGCTTCTGAACCTTTTTATGTCACGATACAGATTGAGTAATAAAATAATATATACAATAATATTTTAATTGCATTACCAATATTGGTAAGAACATTAAATCTTGGTTCGGTATGAGTTTTGAAAGCTCATCGAATCTTAGTGGCATATATGTATCTATGCAGATATTGCTGCACCTTAATTGTCTTTAGGCTGCCATAATTCGTCTTTTGTTATAGTTAGTTTAGTTTTTCGCTTTGTAATTTATATTAATAACATACAAAGACCATTTCGTATTTCATTGAATTACACTGGTAGTTGATTAATTTTGACAAAAATGGAATATTTCAATCAACTATTTATTATTATCTCTAAATCATGATAATGTCTTTGTACGTATCTATAATTTAATAAGTTAATTAAGGGTCAAGATAGAAGCAATAACACCTTTTTTATTTCACTCATAGCTTATATTTGAAGCACATTATATTTTCTGCTAATTGGGTAATATGATTGTTCGTCGTTGAAGATATTTTTAAAGACCCACTCATATGCCAATCCATCTAATATTGGGTTAATAAAAACTTTATCAATTTAGAAGAGAAAAATCATTTAAAAATACAAATAATTGCAAATAAATGTAAAGATTGCTCTATATATTTATATTTTTGAACATTTCAAATAAACAATAATAATAATATTGTATTTTTTAAATATGTATTTTAATATATATCAAGTATATTTTAATGTTTATTAAGTTAACGGGCTGTCAAACAAAAATAAGAAAAATATTTTTACATTGCAAATGATCAGAAATTCATTGAATAATTCAACAATAGCTTGTATTGTAATATTATATTTTTATAAAAAAATCGTTTTCCAGAAAAACTGTGCTTTAGTCACATTTGTAAAATACACTCAGGCATTGTTCGCGTTCAATAGTACCCACTGAAAAACTCACATACGTGGCTGTTCGACGGACAATATGCAAATTTCGACACTTGTTAAAATTCGAGCCCGAAAATGTCGGTCATTTGTGTGCAACACACGAAACGTTCGTGTTCGCCAGTCAAGTTCAAGGACTTGCCAATCTTTAGCCCGTATTCAAAAAAATGACATTGTTCGGTCAAACAACAACGTCGTGTGACCTAGAATCTAGATTAGGAGAATCGAATTGAAAAAAAACTACTAACTACACACTATTTATGCATAATGAAATACATAAACAAATTAGGTTCGTTGTGTAATAGTTTGGCCGTGACGCGACACTGAAAACATTTCAACGCATCGAGTTACTTTGTGGATAGATTTTTTTGTCCAAAATCTGACGCAAATGTTGCGCAATCTATCGATAATGTGCTTTTGTATAAATTAATGTATGACATACATTTATTAAAAAGGATTTTGAAGTGGAAAGTTTTATGACAAAATACTACCCAAAAATAACGAGACTTTTTTATAACTTTTTTGTTTCTAACTATTTTTACACCAAATTTTGATCACCTTCATTGACTAATATACACTTGTCCAAACATTTTTTCATTGTTCAAAACAGTTCTGGAACTCAAATAATTGGATATCTTAAAAGATATATCAAAAATCTATTTGTTTTACCTCTTCCACAGTCCCAAAACGTTTTCCTTTCATGTCCCTTTTAAGTCTAGGGAACAAAAATTAGTCATAGGGGGCCAGGTCAGGCGAGTAGGGCGAGTGAATAATCGTTAAAGCAGTATAATATCTAGCCAACATTTAATAAGAAGCGAATAAAATTTTGTTGATGTCCTTTCCTGCATGAGGTTTTGCCGCTAATACCAATTTCATACATTTCTCACAGGATCTGTGGGATCCAGTCCAACATACGGTACCAAAATAATGTACAACATTCAAAACTACTTCACTAAATAAATGCAGGTACGTAATACAAAAATATATGTGAAAATTAAAAAAATCGAAATAAGTGAGAAAATTAATTTATTTGGTAGCAAGGATCCACCGGCCTAAAATGAGCACGTACCATGCACCACGCGGAGGTTACTGATACAGTGGCATGTAGCACTCTTCCAAGTAAAATAATAGAAAATGGGAGGATCATAACAAAATGAGAGCGTGGATCTTTTAGATCCAGCGCCATTAACGGAATGTTAACGGAAAAAAACAGTAGCATCCTATATTATTTTTTTTGTAAAATGTTAATAATCATATACATACGTATAAATAATTGTATTTTTTTAAATTATAATCAATTACATTACTTAAATATTAGGTTCACATAAATAAGTTAAGTAATGAGAACTAACATAAATTTATTATTAGTATAGCATATTGAAACGAAATATGAAGAAAAAAAATAATATAACGATTAACCCCATTGGGGATTGAACCAAGGACCCATTTCGCATGAATAATTAACGCTTGTGTATATATTCACGTCGTTTATTACAATTTTGTTTTAACTGAATGGGTAAATTTTCAAGAGCCTTGTTTACCGTCCGAACTTCAAGTTCAGGTTTATTGCAACAAGTGGATCTCTGATACGGTACTGGGCTGACGTTCGTTTTCAGGCGGTTTAAAACCCGTTTCTCAGCTGGCACGAAGTTGGAACTTTTCGAGCAGAAAGAACAATAAAAACGTTTAATTATTCAATTGAGTCAAATTAAAAGCAGCAAGATTTAAGAATGGAACGGGAGAAAAAACGGACAACGTAATTAAGACACGAATCAAAGGACGACAGACTGGAAACCTCTGAGGGGACATGAAGACAAATTTGATTAAATTATTGACAAGAACCTATGCTATGTCACTCCAGCTTTTAAGTGAGGATGTTCAAATATTTGACAGAATGACCCATTTTCTTATGATTTGTACATGTATTAAAAAATATATTTTATGGATTTCCCTAGATTGTATATTAATCACTTCAGACATGGGATGATGTTTGCAATTATTGTATCTATATAAAAACTAATACATTATTACCCGGGCTTACCTGGAATTTAAATATAATTAAATTACGTTTCTACGTTATGCAGTACAGCGTCTTGTCTTTGATAGTTCAATGAATATTTCAAATATACATAGCTCATGATAGAAATATGATAGTTGCATTGATTTCATGACATGTGGACCATTTATTTTTTGTTAATAAATATTAAGACTATGTACTAAAACAAGTGGCGTATAATTTTATGTCCAAAATTATAATTTTGATAATAAAGTAAACAAAATAAATTACTTTTTAATAGACTAAAGAGTATAATTTTTAAAATAATTATAAAAAAAATTATAAAATGATAAAATAATGTTTACAAAAAAATGATCATATCGTCAGCATAGTTGCACGTATTCCAATAAAAGTGATAATGAAATAATATTCTAACAACCGCAATTCAATTTGAACAAAGAATCGTATGAAATACGACATTTCATATGCCACTATTATGAATATAAACAGTTTAAGTTATCTTACGATGTTCAATTATTATAAACACTGATGATATATCAAGCAATCTAGATTACACAAGATTGCGTTATTTAAAAAATATATGGACGTTGAAAGCGGAATACGCGGAAGTGAGCAAACATATGCAAGGTTATAGGCGACGTATCAATTCGTAACTGCAGAAGTTGTCAATTTCGCAACGCACAGGTGACGGGTCATTATCATTGACGTCGATAATTATCTAACGTTTAGATTCGCGAAAAATAGACCTTGATCCGTGACCGAGGGCGATGTCAATCGGTAAAACCCACGAGAACTTTCCGCGGTGGCGTATTGTTCCAACGCTTCCAAATTGCATGTACCGTTTAATTATGTAGGGACAATAAAAATGTTACTTAAGAGGGATACGACACAAATTTAATGAGAAAAAACTATCGCGCATGCTGAGGTGTAAGCCGGTGCATTGGAATGGTGAATCAACACGCTCAATTATATAGAAGAAAAGAGCTTCAAAGCATTTCTTTTCATAAACTTCATTCTCCTCTCACTTTTGTCGGTGTTGGTTCATTTTGAAAGCACACACTAACGACTATCGCTTAGTTTCCGGGTCATAATTACAGATTCATAAATTGTCACCAGCGACGATATTAAATACGTCTTTACTTGACTTGATAATTTAACTATACAATGTTTTTGTTGTATTTCATTCCGAATTTAGGAAGCGGTTAATCGCAAAGAATAAATAAAAAATCGTTGATTAACCTTGGCTAGTTTTTTTACAGCAAATACATTTTCAACGTGCATCGTTCAAGCTCATTTAAATTTTGCAAACAAGCTTTAAAAAACAGTGTGTGTGAAGAGTACTATCACCAAAAACTTGTTGGTTTTAGTCAAGATGAAAAATTATTTTGGGTAAATATATCTGATGTAAGAAAGTCTATTGTTTGCTAACTTAGTTCTCAGTTAAGTTCAAAAAAGGTGGACGATCGCTGGTCACCGTAGACGGCCGTTAGAGGCCACTGAGAGTCACTTGTTGACATTGGCCACCTCTATACACAACAATTCCTCGTGTGTTGATATAATTCAGCAATGACATTCACCGCGCTACTACCGCAACACCATGCATGCGATAACCGATGGAAAACATTGCACCTATACAAACACCCCACGACATTTCCTTATCCCTAATTTGATTACTCATCCCAAATGTGGGTTATTTTTGGATTTTGTGCGATAATAATGCACTACTATCTGACGTTGACGGAATGGAGTGTTAGTGTGCAAATAAAATCCTCAATGTCAATGGTTGTTTTGAATATGCAAGACTAAAACACGGATATGTGAGTGTGTACTATATCGGAATGATCTAACCAATTTGACCTACGATTAGAAACGGAAAGTTCCGTTGCTTTAACTCACGTACTACATATATATTTTGTTCATGCAACTGCATTTATTTATATACCTATACATTAGCTTTCGTCCCCAGATATATCGTATCCTACAACACTTGACAATAGACTGTTTATTATTGAATTATATTCATCTACCAGCACACACAGGTGTTTTGGGTGTTCTTCTCGTGGCTTTAAATATAGATCACATCGAGTCGATAGAAGCGTAAATATAAATAAATAGCAATCAATTAGATTCTTATCATAATCATTGTCTCAAAAACATGATTTTGTTACAACACAACCAATTGTTATAGTAGCATAAAAAAAAACATTTCTTAAATAGGGAAAATTATTTCGTCAACTTTAAAATCGACAGGTGTCACAGTATAAGCATTCGCTTTTTATTATTTATTTATTGTAAATCAACCGTTGCAATATGACATGCAAACGCAGTCAAATACAACGATGTAAACACAATCAATAGCTACTAAGTAAGTAGTGAAATGAAAGTCTGTGATTAAGTGACATTTTTTATAAATTATAAACTATTATTACAGCTCACAATCACTATGCACAACTAAGCTTGACTTCATTTTGGAATAACCATTACGATATTCATACGTGAGATTAGGAAAATCCATGAAAACATAATCCATAATGATCGATCGAAATTATAATTATACAGACGCCATACATTTATTATGTTAATTTGCCGCTATCTATATTGTGGGTTAACACTTTGTTTAAATTACGCAATTGTCAAGTTATATTATATTATTTTTTAATTTGATGTATCGTTTAGAGACCCCCCCATAAATCATCCATATAGGATTCTAACCCAAGTCTTGGTATTACTTTATGGTGCTGGTCATTATCAGGCACGTACAGTGAGATACATTCACTTTTGCTCGCTCGCGTGTTGAGACGAGAAGTGAAGAGAGTGAGTGAGAAGAAGTGGGCGTGCGGAACGCATATAACGCACGCCCTTATCTCTCATTCACTCTCGTCACTTAACACGCGAGTGAGCGAAATGGAATGTACCTCACCATACGCGCCTGGTCATTATATTATTAAAATAAAAAAGTTGCATTAACCAATATATTATTAGCAGAACGTTCTGTAAAACTAAAGAAATGTACTTATGCGATTTTACGCCAGCTTCAAAAAAAGATAATAAATCTGTATTTAATTGATATATTAAATATAATTATTACACTAAGGTTAGAATAATATATTCAATCCTCATTGCTACAAAATAATAAAATAACAGTAATTTAAAATCCACACATTATGGGTAATCCTTTGATAAAATTGACAATTATCAATGACGACGGAGGGTTGGATAAAAGGCTTGAATCATTGACTTAACGGGTCGCGATAAATCAGCATTAAAAAGTACATAACATTTTCATATACCAACATATAAGTGGTATATGGACAAACATAAATAATATATTTTCAATTTACAAGCAAATTGCTTAGCTATAAATTGATCAAATTGGCATAAAAATATTTTCTTAATTTCAGCTTCATTTGCCATTATTTTTAATCTGACCTTTAGAAAGATATGAGATAATCGAACATATTCTAGAATGCAACGTGACTATTAATAAACTAAGCAATAAGGAAGAAGAGTAAGTTTTGTTCCAGCAAGTACCTAAAATTATCGTTTAAACATTGATATAATTGAGATTATCAGTTCTTTATAAATTGCTAGGAGAACAATTATTTATTATTCCGATTTCCTTTGATTTTGTAAGATTTACGTAATACGTTACAGTTTATAATTTATGCGTGCAAAATAAATAATACAATGACGCAGATAAAAAATCATGGTCACCGTAGCTGTCAGCTCTTTGTGCTTAGTTTGACTCATCTATGGCGCGAGTAAATAATCGTATTAGGTAAGCAAGAAAAAATGTATACATTCAAATCTTAGTGTCAAGTCGGAAAAATAAAAAAGCAACGACCTTGCATTACAATGTCAAATGCAACTGTAAAAAATATGCAAAATGTGGAACTTTGAACGGCATTGATCTTTAGAAGTCGAACGTGATTTCCTGACACACCTACACACGTTCATAATAGTATCTTGTTATTACGCCTAGTGAGAGTGATTTTATGTAGTGCTAGATGAAAACTAGTCTACAAACAAAGTTGATTGTCGGAACTAGTAATGAAATTTGCAACTCTTATAAATAATAAAATAAAAAGTTTGAGAAAAGTAATGATAGATTTTATAACACATTATTAAAATATAAATATTTTGATAACGATTATCAAGGATGAGGCACCGAGCAAGAAGAACAATGATAACCGCAATATAATTTAATTCATGAACATACTGAGGATTTTACATGGTTAATATAAATAGAATTATTTTAAATAACTCTACAAGATAAACAAATAATCTACTAACTAATATTTATCAGATATTAGATTATAATAGACAGTGCAACCAATCGATTAATCCGTTGATTACCGAAATCCAATACATATTTTTGTCACTTTGTGTTTATATTAATATTTGAGATGGTTTTTATCGTACTTTCTTAATACTTAGATTAGTGGGTTAGCGTGGGTTAGCGTGGTTACGAAAAATATTTTTATATAATTTTTTAGTGTTACTCTACTCCTAGCAAGCGCATGTTGAAATAGGTCTGATTATTAGTTATTTTTGATATATCGGCTTTTGTTACTTTGGCGAGAATGCCAGATCCAACGTCATCATTGAAGGAAGAATAGGATTAATTTTTTATTTGCTGTTGGGTATTTGCATATCAGGGGTAAAAACATTATGCAATACATCGATATTTATCTTGGCAACCAAAAGGTTAAGAAATTATATTAGCATGGTGTCATTGTATTTGCTTTACTATCATAAAATTAAGTTTAATTAAGCTAACTTGTGGAGAAACTGTCATAGTTATTATAATACTTTTTGTCTACTGGGCTTTGAAAAAACTTGTATGTATTTTTATAATTTTAATTACGATAAACAGTAGTGACTACTACCTTAAATATCTATTATATATATATGAATCCCATGTGTCTATGAAATCGGAATTGATGATTATTATATAAATATAATTTCGATCTATTATCAAAGATTAGGCTTTCCTAGACTTTCCAAGTTTCACAGATGAATAATTAAGATAAATCGAGATAGGTCATATATAGTGACATCTATCAATTGTGAGTTGATAATTAAAAAAAAAGATCACTATTTAGAGTTGTATATTGTGAAACATTGGGCTCACGCCTGTCATGTTATAACGGAAGATTTACAATAAATTAATAGCAATTATATTGATGACTAAGTGTTAATTGGATGTTTATTTCTCAATAATGCCACTTTGCCCCCACAATTCTGATACATATGCTACACAAATCTTACATCTACAAATCGACATAAAAGAGCGTCTTAATAAAATGTCACTGAAAGCGAGATGTTCAAATGTACAAATAATTCTATTATGAATCAAAAAAATAAATTGCTTGTAATAAAACAGGAAATATAAAAGAACCAGACAAATCTAGAAAAAAATAACAATACTACATTTCAATGAAATGTAATATTCGTAAAATACGTTTTTTACACTTGACGTCAATGATATGTATAAAGATATATTATATTCTGCTGAATGTTAAGAGTGATAAAGCGTGTTTTTGCCGACTTTCAACCTATATATTTATATTTTATATTACTACGGTCATAACACTACATTCATTACAGATTGGAAGGGGGATATTATTTAATCGTATATATTTATTACTAATATTATAGCTTGCTAATAACACATATTTTTAAAATGTTAAGAGTGACATCATCACACCACCTAAAAATTGAAGCGCGATTTTAACGACTTCTAGTCAGTCTATAGTTTTTATTATTTTATAATACTACCGCAATAACATTACATGTGCTACATGAGAGAGGGAGGGGGTATAAATTACCAACTAATCGGTGTTAATTGCTACTATTATTATAGCTTGCAATTACTACGAGCGACACTCAAATCAACGATATGTAATAAGATATAATACATATATTTGGATATATGTATGTGAATTTAAATAAATACTTTGTTTCATAAAAAGAATTGTCTGTGCATTACAATAATAAAAAATGAGCATTAAATAAATATATTAATGTTTAATAACATATTATTAGATTGAGTAACATTTTATTTGTATAATTCAGTAATATTTCTATAACAAAACGAAAGTTCTAAAGCAAATTAGGAAATAGTAATATATTTAGATTATAGTACATATTATATTATTAATATTTCTTAAATCTACAATTTTATTAGTTTGATAAGCAAAAATACACTACAAATAAAATATTTATCACTTTAATATT
This sequence comes from Plectrocnemia conspersa, assembly GCF_051122295.1. Lineage (NCBI taxonomy): Eukaryota > Metazoa > Arthropoda > Insecta > Trichoptera > Polycentropodidae > Plectrocnemia > Plectrocnemia conspersa. Next base: position 12,530,338 of record NW_028277167.1, read on the forward strand.
GTTTTTACCAAAAAATACATATTGTTGATGTATGATTTCAGTATCATGAAGAAATTATGGTACAGGTTCATTTTTATACATAATTTTTTTACAGACTCATAACTCAGTTATTTTGCCTTGGAACACGTTCGTGCGCTACAACGTTTCGACTCATCTTGTGAATGCACTGTTAAATTCGTTAAATCTTTCCTGAAACCATAATAATGATTGTCGATGAGGTTTTCTTTCTTTAGTTTTGATTTCAAACTTTGAAGAAATAGATTTTCGAATATTTTTGATAAAATCGGGAGCAGATTAATTAGTCTGTAGGACTCTGGTTTGACGGTATCCTTTCCTGATTTTGAAAGCATTGTAATTTCTGCAACCTTCCATTGATCAGGAGTATACGCTACTCTTAATATGGCATTAAATATAAATGTAATGAACCATATTAGAAAATTGAAACGTGCACAACAAATGGATCTTTCAACAAGATTTGAATAGTAGCACATTAGCTTTGATAGTTATTTGATTACGGGAAAAAGCTAGTGAGCTTCTCTACGAGCCAATTCAGTTTAACATAAAGCCTGCTTATTGTTATCGTTAGAGACAGATTACAGATAAAGAAAGAATATTTTTATAAAAAATAGTTTTTTTAATGCTTATTTTTTAATATTTTAATGCACAAATAATTATTTTTATTGCACACTATAAATTAAATGTTGCTCAATCTAATATATGTGAATATATTTTGTAAAATGTTTAGAGTGACATCATCACAACATTTTGAAATCAATTTTTGTAAACCTATGTTTATTATTATTATTATTATTATAAAATTACTGTGTTATTATACGGGTTAAAAAATCAACTACAAATAGGGGTTGGGATTAATTAGCACCTACGAATTGGTATTGTGTATATTTTTTTTCAATTACCACAGACTGGTTTGTATTAATTTATTACCATATTGGCAGCTGAGTGAGGTACAAATTAACTCCATTTAGATTTTGATAGCGTATGTTTAATAAATACTGCGAAAATCGAGCCCACGGCTTCTGCTCTATGTTTTGTTTTATAATAAAACAAAGTTAAGTTTACTATTATATTTTAGTATTGAGAAGTGTATACAGAAAAATACCCAAATACAGAACCATCTAGGCTCAATCTGAAAATCTGGGAATCGGTAAAATTTATTTTATTAATTTTAAACTATATTATAGTATAGTTACTTATTTATCCTATTTACATACATATATAGTACACATACATATTTACTCATAGCTCTGGATTATATGTATATTACGCGATTGTTAATATAAATTATAGCAATAAAATTACAAAGCTAAATTATTTTAATTCGCAGAAAAATATATCAATTTTTTTCTATAAAGTATTTATATTATCACTATAAATATTTTTTGATAAATATTTGATAGAAATATTTGTAATTGTATTAAGGACAGTTTTTTGCTTTGGAACACGTTCGTGCGTTACGATATCCCACGCTGTATCGACTCATCTTGTGAAGTCAAACGTACTATTAAATTTGCACTGTTAAATAAGATATTTTTCACATTTAACCCTTTATTTAAGAATAAGTAAATAAAATATTATTAATATATTTTATAATATTTATTGCACAATTGCATCGAAACGTTTATGATTAATTGAGAATCGCTTAATGAAAAGGGTATATATTTATTAAGACGCGCGGAAGTTACAACAACAAAGTTTGACAGAACTCTTCCTCGCACTTTTCACGTGCTGATTTTATTTTTGCGAGGCCCAGTGGGGCAATGCGCGCTCGTTATCTACTGTCAAAATTGTTATCTGACCTTCAATATAATGTAATAAAAATGTGCAATATTTACCTAAATCAGGAATGGAACTAGACGGTTCTTCGTGAGGCACTGTGTTGTGTCTTGCCGGTTTCGGCGGCGGGGGCGGTGGAGGTCTCATGCAATGAGCGATGACCCCGGGACTCGTGGAACTCACTAAGGGCGCAGCGGGAGTTCTGAACTCTTTATCTAAAGGCAAAGCGACCACTTGCAGGCCAGGTCTGCACATTTCGATAGCGACTCTCTGCTGCTCTCTGAGTCGCTCCTCGTCTCTGTATCTGTGTTCGTTGTAATGATACGGTTCTATGATGACTCTGGGATGTTCGGGGCTGGACTGCGGGGTGCTGACATGGTCGACCACGGTTTCTTCATGGTCGACGATGCCGATGGCCATGTCGGGCTCGATCTCGACTCGGATCGAGTGCTTCGAATCCTCGTCGCACTCGGATATCCGAAGAAAGCTGTGCATTTTATTCGGTGTGACACGGTTGGCGAGAGGGATGCGCGGCGCGACCTTGACCGCTACGGCTGAGGTGCAAGGTCGGTTTGCGTCGCGAGTGCGCGCGCGTAAAAGTTGTACCGATGCGTGGCACGCTGCGACGTCCGCCGCGCGCGCGCGACTTTCTCCGACTGGCGCTCGGCTGACTGAGTGCGAACTGAGTGTGTATGGATAGAGTGCGGCGCGCGTTCTCCGACAGGCTGCGCCCGACGAAAGTGAATCCGCTGCTCCTGCTACTCCTGCACCCGCCGACGCTTTTTACTTTCTCGGACAGCGGACGCCAACCTTTGCTGCGTCCGTTTTTCTTCACGAATCGCGGCCGCCCGACCTAGTACAAGGCCCGTTTGTATTGTCGTATTTTACACCGCGATGAAGCGACTAGTCGGAAAATTCGGTCGTTTCATGAACATATGAATATTCAAATAATTGATTAAATATTCGTTAAATATTATTTTATACCTTCTTTTATTATAAAATATTATATTAAATTTGAAAAAATCACATTAAAATTACCTTCATATTTAAATACTATATTTATTCATCGTGTGATATATCTCGAAGCAATATTCCATATGAAAATATGATTTTGAATTACTTTTTCAAACATCTTTGTTTTTATTTCACCAGTTTTCTTACATAATATAATAATTTACTGTTGCCCATATTTGATAATCCACGCCTTTTTTGTCTTTCCATGCAAATACTATAATATTATTGATCGTTCATTTATATATTACAACTTCTCCCTTGCGTATTTTTTATTACTTGTGTTAGACATTGTACTATTTAAATATAATTTTGGAAAAGTAAATTGGCTGTTATATAGAGTAATCCAATTCAAGCTTCTTATATTGGCAGCACTGTAAATCAGACAGTTGTTAATAATTACACGTGCTCAAAGTGTCAAATGCAGGGACGACGTTTTAACTTTTTCCGTGGGAAAGGACCAAAAGTTGGTTAGTGAATGGTCATATTTTTAATATTTCATTATATTTTTGTGTATGAAAAATTTGTAATCTGTCCGTATGGTTCATTAAACAATTTGTTTGTTTGTGGATGAGTAGCCCATCAGCGATTCACTTCGCTAGTGAATAAATCATTTTTGTCTTTACTTCATAAGATTCCCTTTCTCTTCAGGCTTTTTCTATAATGGACTTTAGTTAAATCCTTCGCAGGCTGATTAGGATGGTTCGTCATTCTTTCTTTGTATTTTAAGTTTGTCATGTAGATCTCTTCTGGTGGTGGATGTATGAATTTGGAACAAACCACGGGGCATCCAATATCATCCCTAGCATTTTATTTTGATATCTTTGAATTATATCTATATTAGAGTTGCTCACTAAGCCGCATAGTTATATATCGTATATTAAATCGGGTTTATGATGGCCATGTATACGATCAGTTTACTGTCAAGTTTCTTTTAGCCAATAGTATTTTCTTAGGGCGAATCCTAATTGCTCGCTTTCTTCCATGTGAATCTGTTTGTGGGAATATAATATTATTTTATTGGATTGATGGGCATGTGTAAATGGACAGATTTTTGAAGATCATTTCATTAAATGACATGCATTTTTCTAGCCAAATTCAAGGATACGTTCCTTATCAGAATCCACGTTAAATTCATCGTAGTAGAAACGCTCGGTTCTCTAGGGTTTATATTAAGACTTTTTATAACAATACTATGACTTACAATAAGCGAAAATCGAATGAAGCATATCTAAACCAAATTTTGACTAAGAGGAGAGCGCAAAAAACAATTATCACTTCTCAGAAGTCAAAAGCAATAAAATCGTGTCGCGAATTTTTGCCTTCTCAGAAGTAATAATTGTTTTTGCGCTCTCCTATTGGGCAAAATTCAGTTTAGATTCGTAATATTGCTATAAAAAGTCTTAATATGAACGCTACATAACCGAGCGTTTCCACTGCGACGGCACGATTTTATTGCTTTCGACGTGAATTTTTATCTTCTGAGAAGTGATAATTGTTTTTTCGCTCTCCTATTGACCAATATTCGGTTTGAATATACTTTGACTAACACGATATATATTTTTAAAACATAGTATAATATCTAAATGAAGACAAACTATGGAGCAATATGCGAGATGCGACATCTGTACTTTTTCTTCCGCTTATTTTCCCCTGAGGGAAATATTTTGGACTTGCCCTAATGAAAGTTCTACAACTATAGTTTTAGAACTTTCATTCGGTTAGATTTAGATTTGAACAAAAAATAAACGTTTCGAAACTAACAAATAGAGTTTCATAGAAGAGCATATAATTTCGCTAGAGCCTATCAGTTAAATTAAATTTTCGCTAGTAGAAATATATATCTACTGGTGAAAATGTATTCCGATATTATTTCACTGAAATTACATATTTTAATAAACATTTTCTGGATAGACTGTTTGTTTAGATTATTTTTAGGAATACCCCGATAATTTCTAGTTTAAAATCAAAGACGTCATTTCCGCTTTTTTCAGGGGAAGGGGCAAAAGTTAACCAAATTCGATTAAGTATTATATAGAAATTCACTGTAACATTTCTTCGTTCTTCCACTCTCATTTTCCCCTGAGAAATGAGTTGGCTTAGGTAAATATATATCTACTGGTGAAAATGTATTCCGATATCATTTCATTGAAATGACATATTTTAAAAAATATTTTCGGGGTTGATTTTTTGAAGGATAATCCGAGAATTTTTGGGTTAGAAGCAAGTACGTCATTTCCGATTTTTCAAGGGCGGAGGCAAAAATTTCTTCTTCATTAAGATTCATAGTATTTCATTAAATGATATGCATTTATATGGATTTAAAGCATGGGTGGGTCTTATTATTAATTAGTATGGAGAGGCATCCAAAGGGATGTTTCTTTACATGCCAATATTATAATAAAAAAAATATTGTTCATGTGTGAATAAATTAATAAAATAAAATACAATTCAAATAAAATTATGTATTTAAGCTAATTTTGTTTCTCATAAACTATATTTAATTGAAAAATAAATGTGTTTTGTTTCACACTATCGTAAAATAAAAACAGAGAATTGAAACAGTCGCTTTGCCGAGATTCAATATGACTTCGTAGAATTAGCCAGTAGCGAAAGTGCACTCACTTTCTTTATCATTATGGATCTTGGAACACGTGCATCATATTTTCTCAAATTTTGATACTGTGTAAGTTTATGACGAATTTTCGTATTTATTCATTTTGAGAGGTAGTGACGTCATTTGAGAAGTTCATTTGCCTACACTAAATTTTGCTATAAACATGTGGTACATTTATTAAAATACGAGATAGTGAGACACAGAGACATAAAAATCGTATTTGAATTAAAATAAAATTAACTGCTTCTTACTAATTTATGTCAACTACATTAAAGAATTTTCTTTAAAAAATTAAATCATAAAATTATCTGTCAAAAATATAACGTTTAATTAACCCTTTCACCACGGCTGATATTTTTGCGCGCCATTTCGAAGTTTTCTAATATGTAGTGGAGCACCAATTTTGTTATTTATATATTATTTCAATAAATTAAAGTGTTTTTCAAACTTAAATTATACAAAAAAAAAACATATGACAAGGCTCAAAGGTTAATGACACATTTAGGTGCTCAGTGCATACTAGCGATTTTCTTGACGACTTCTATAGGTGTCATCCGCGATCAAAGGGTTAAAACATATTTGATTTTGTCTGCGGCGCATTTTTTAAATGTAGCAACATTAATTATATAGAACCCAAGTATTAAGAAATATCGACTATATTAACATGAGGAAGGGTTGCAATTTTATATATAAATTTACAATAATATTTTAAGAGTTGAAAAATATTAAAAAAAAATTGTAGTCGATATCTTAAATAACGAATTAAGTTTAATAGAAAGATCTTTGAATGGTAATGTACTTGAACTAAATAATAATAAAACTAAATATATGATTATAAATTATAAAGATATGTTAGATAATGATCTAAAAATAATTGTAGATAATTCCATTATAGAAATAGTTGATAAAATAAAATATTTAGCAGTAATATTAGATAAAAAATATTATATTATAAAAAGCATTGTAATTATATAACAAAAAATATGTTTATTGTCTAGGATAAGAAATATGTTCTATAAAAATTCAATAGTATTATATTATATTGCCTCATTTTAATGTGAAAAAAATTATTTACATTAGCTCGTCGTTCTAAAATTTGAATCACAATTCTATTAAGTTTGGAAATTTCTGAAAATAAAGAATGGGAACTAATATTTTTTTTAGATATATTATACTAATAGCACTACTTAAATATTATTTCAAATCGGTATTTTTACATGGCAGTACAAAAATAATATATTTTTTTAATATTTTTTCAGACTTTTGTTGTAACCCGACATGTATAAGCCCAATACGTTACAGCGGGATAAATCAGTACTAACTAGGTAAGTCAATCAGACCTAAACAGCACCTACAAATAAGTGTTACCCACCAGAAATACGCTACTCTGGCCTTAAATAATATAATAATCTATACTAGCATATTACGTTTGTTGATTTTTCAAACTGTGTTAATAGTTTTATTTAATGAATGGTTTAATTTTGGGAATTAACATTTAACCGATAATTTTACACAATAAAATTTAACTTACTTTTCTAACTGAATATATAAATATTGTATATGTTTATTCATACAACGAAAGTTTTTTTGTTAATGTTATTATAACATTAACAGGTTCAGAGGTCAGTTGGTGAAAAGCGTTAAAAGTTAACACCCCGATCCAGGTACGTTCAACCTCGAACTGAGCACAATGTGCAAGGTGTCGTAAGACCGGGGACGTGTCGTCGACCTTTCCCTAAAAGTGAACTCGACTGTGTACTAATAGGATCTCTGAAAGGCTGCCAACTTTGAACCGGCGAAATTTATGACCTCTGAAATTCGCAAGACTGAGAAAAAGGCTTCATATTTTATATACGCGTCAATAGTCGATTTAATTCGCCGTTTAATTAGTTTTCTTGATAAAACTTTCTGCTCATTGTTTATAACAAAAAATAAAATTAAGACAATCGAGCTTTATTTATGTTGTTAAAAGAATTGGCAAAACGACGGCAAGCGAAACACACAACAAAAAATATTCGTATAATACTTTTCAGGTAACTTTAAAAGTTCAACTTAATTAATTCCCAAGTTTATTGAACGCTCACCATTTTTGTGTAGGTAATGAACCTTGAAGTTAGATAAATGTCGTTGACTTCTGCAAGTTGTATGAATATACATACATAAATAAATATATATTTAATACATCTACTTCAATTAATATGACTAACTATTGTATTCAGATGTACAATTAAATCTTAAATTTTATATGCGAGCAGATTTAAACTCATAAAAGCATAATGAATTTAGATTTTTTTTTTCGTTTTTTTAAATACTTAAAGAGTGATTTCAAACTCATATTTTTTATTTTCTTGCTAATTGATTGATATACATATGTATATCATATAATATCTGACAGCACCGCGTAGCGAGAAAATTTATCTAAAATTTATAAGGTTTTTACCTTAATTTTAAATAATGTGGAGTAAAAAAAAATGTATATAATAAAACATTTCTCATATTTTAGGGTGTAAATATATATTATTTATGCTATACTTTATTAATAAATAACATGCTTTAAATTGATTTTAGATTTTTTATGGTATACATGAAAGAAATTAGAGTATAAATATAACTAACCGATATTACATAAAGAAGGCGGATCTTCAGAAAGAGTAAACAACCTTACTCAACGTCAAAATGTCGATGAGAAAGCATAGAAATGCATTCGAATTTATATAAAAAAAAATGAAAACCTAAAACTTAAAAATCAAATTAGCTAGGCTAGATGACAAATTTTAAATAACTCAATTGCGGTATACTATACATAGTTGTTAAAATTTATTCATTAAAAGCAGAGGCCTCTGTCCGTCTACCTTCGAAATTAAATCAAAGCTAGACAATCGTACGAGAAGTCCGCTAAATGCTTCCAACACTTTCACTCTTGACACACAGACAGACACACAAACACGCAGTCTAAGAATTCAGGTACTTCCACGACTCCACCTACACCACACCACAAAACCACCCCCAATTGTGCATATACTCTGCATGGTGCACGGCATAGCTTCTGTAGTTGTTGTCTGTGTGTATAAATTATAAGTGTGTGTTGGTCGGTTGAGGGGTCCGCTGCGTGCATACGCATCGATTTGGTTATTTTGGACTGGGTAGATGAACTATGAAGGTTTTCTGGGCGACGTCCACAAATAGGCACCTACCCCCGAGCGAGGGTTGGGGAAAAATAAACCGTCTCAGACAGAGCACTGCCCTTTGGCCTGGCCCTCGCTTTCGTTCGCTTTTCTACACTCCGTTTGACACCGCGGTTATTTTCTTTCTTTCTCTACTCGTCTTCTATCTGCTGGTTCGTGGAGATAACTTGGACGATCGCCTTTGGATATCGGATGCAGACAATGAACACGGAGGGGTCGAATCGTGATTTGCTAAATGTGCCACGCTTAACGATCGTCTATATTGCTGTTGTTCAAACCGAGATGCTAATATGCTTGAGATATGCTAAAAATGTTTTTTTTTAAATAATATTTTTAATTTAAAAATTCTTGTTCATATAAAAAACGCACCAAATCGTTTTTTTTATTTGGAAAAAATGTGTTTTCAACCAAATTTGTTGATTGATTTGGAAGGGTTTTTAAATATATTGTTCAGCAATGCACCAGGGGTAGCAACAGTTGTGAGCCACGCCCGATAGTTGACACTGAGTCATCGACCAAAGAACAGAAGACAGTGCATCAGTGTAGATACATATTTTTACGAGTGAAAAAATAAATTATCTGGCAGGTGCTAGTAAAATTATATGATTTAAACTTTACACTGTAACATTTACATCCGATGTATAAATGTTACAGTGTATGTGTATTTTTGGTAGTTATATATTCACTAGTAAATTCCAAACACATTTTCAGAAGTAGATATATATTTCTACTAGTGAACTATGTCGCTCTAAAATGTCTATGAAACTCAATTTGACAGTTGCGAAACGTCCATTTGCTGTTCAAACCCAAACCTAACCTAAAGTAAGTTTTAAAACTTTCATTAGATCAAGTCCAAAATACAAACTAAACCATCTCATCTCTCAGGAAAAAATAAGCGGAAGAATAAGTCCAGACAGTCTGTATTTCGACATTACACTTTGTTTTAAAAATATGATATCTATAGCGATATTACTATAGACTTATAATATAAGAAGGCTGATCAAAGTATATTCAAACCGAATTTTGGTCAATAGGAGAGCGCAAAAACAATTATCACTTCTCAGAAGGCAAAAATTCACGTGAAAAGCAATAAAATCGTGCCGTCGCTGTCGCAGTGGAAACGCTCGGTAACGACACGATTTTATTGCTTTTCACGTGAATTTTTGCCTTCTGAGAAGTGATAATTGTTTTTGCGCTCTCCTATTGGTCAAAATTCGGTTTAGATGTAATTTATTTGATTCTCACTCGTAATATTGTTATAAAAAGTCTTAATCGAGCGCTTTCACCTCAATGGCCCAATTTTATTGCTTTTGACCTGGACTGAAAATTCACTATATGGCAACATTGAGCCGCATTTATTTATTACCTATAATATACATATATATATAAAAAAAAATTGTTAAAAACCCAATTGTTTTTAACAAAAAATCAATCATTAAAGATTCTGGATTACATTTATTAATCATCCAGTATTCCGGGATAGGATTCTCTTATACAGATGCTTAAATCAGGATTTTCAAAACTTATCCTACGATGAAACACTCGACAAATACTGAATTTTAACGGAACATTTACGGTTACTTTGTAGGACAGGTAAAATCCCAATATTCGCGTTTTTAGATTTCACGCGTAATAAAATTGGTTATAAAAGTCTACTCTTCGCGTGGCATACGATCATTGTCGTTTTTCATATAATAGAGAATATCAAGATTAGATTGTACTGCGTCTAATTTTTTAGCAGCCCGTTATATTTATATACAAAAATTTTCACATAGTTGCATTTTTCATTAGTTTTACGAATTATAATCATTTAAGGCTTAGTTTGTAATCATTTGAGGTCAATAATTCTTCAAAAATATAATTAATGTGTATCGATTCGAAGTGCACTCAAAGTTTAGCTAAAGAGCCAAAGAACTGTTAGTATGTTATTTTTTTATATTACACCTAAATCTAAAATTAAAATCACTCATTTTCGTTTTATTATTGACAATTTTTAAATGACACTAGTTCTTTCATATTTGATTCTAAAGAAAGCACAGTTTGTAACTCCAATTCTACTTTAATAATATATGTGTCAGAAATAATATTTGTCCTTCTTTGAATCCATTAGAATTACATTTATAATATATGAAAAACATTAATATTTTTGATTCATATTAATTTTAATAAATTTTCACGGAACACCGGTGCTCCGTGGAACATATTTTGGTAAACGCTGGCTTGAATCATTAATAAGTTTTTATTATAAAATACATATTATTTTGTAAAAATATTTATTGCCATGTGACTTTAATATAAACATAAAAATGATGTTCCTTCCTAAGAATACAACCTCCATTATATAACTAATAGATCAAGGTGTAATACATACATTTTAAAAGTATACTTACAGACCACATTTAGCCAGGCACTTGAGGCTATTGATGGACAGAACGATCACATTTATTAAAATTTCTTTATTGTATATATGTATGTAGGATAATTTATTTTCACATATACATACATTGAAATTAAACAAAATGTATCGAATATAAGTTTCGTTCGACTTTTCGACTTATACGAAAACCTTCTGAACCAATTAATAACGCTCGATGACTATATATATATGTACACTACTTAATTATAAATATTTTTCTAGCATTATTTTTACACAATTTATTAAATATTTTGTTTCTGCGAATTTTGTACATCAAACCCATATCATAGTAAGTGATTATATTATGTGGTAACACGAACTCGTTCGAACGTTAATAAAAACATTATTATTTTTCGTCTTAATGTATAAATTTATTTATATAAATATTTCTGTCTACGAGAGAAAGAAGGCTGTCTAAGAGGCTCGAATCTTAAGATTGCTATGTATTAAAATACCATTATCATTGCTATGTTCACATACTTTATACCTCATCATGTTTACTTGATATGTTGCTGTAGTTGAAAATAAACAATTTGGCCAATTAAAATTTATGGCCTTTTTCACACACCGCGGCTGGAGACCATATTTTATATCAAACGGTTTTAAAATGATAATATATTGGTATGGTTTTGCATTTAGTAAGCAAGCACACTTACTAAGTGTACTTGCTGAAGTTGATTAACGGTGTGCGGTTAGTCCTTCGCAGGTCAGACAACTTGAGAATGTACACTGTGACACAAATGGATACATCCTTTCATGCATTTAATTATTGAATTTAAAATAAACAATTTTTTTATACAAAATAAAATAATAAGAAAATCTATAATATTATTATTTTTTATTATTATAGATTGTTGAGATTATCTATTATTATTATTGACGTAAACGAATGATAAAAAATCAATAGATGTTGCGATTACCCCCACGTAATTAATCTTCACATAAACGACGTTTATATGATATATTGTTACAAAATATAACTTAAGGAACTCACAATTGCCAAGGATACAACCTTATTATATCGTATATGTATTAATATATACTAAGAAACTTCACCAAACAACAAGCATAATCACCAAATAACAACGTCAATTAAAAATTTGTATCTTTAAAATATGAAGTTTGATTAAATGTGATAAACTTGCATCGTGCTGTTCAGAATTAATGATACACAATTAAATGGAAATAATTTTAGTTTTCACTAAAGCGTTTATCTCTAGATTCGGTTCATATTATATTGATCTCCTAGTTTTAAAAATAGACTTTCAATCTAGAAATAAATATGTATTTATGTAATAAATTGTTTGATGTCATTATTTAATTTTACATCACTGTATAACGAAATTTAACAATTTAAATCTACACTCATACTATTTATTAGCAAAATGATTTACAATAAAGTAACAGACGTGTATACTTAAAATGCTTATATTTTTTAAAATACATACTAAAATAGCAATACTTTAGTTGTAGTTATTTAAGAAAGGGCCTCGTGGCACATATTTAAAAAAAATCAATGCAGTTTCAGGAGACACCATTGTTTTCCCAGAGCCCGGACTCATTCTCGGCGATCCTGGCTACAGGCGTTTCCGGTACGGGCTTACTCTGTATTCTTGATGTCCAGCTGGACCAAGTGGCGGCTTCTACGATCTTCTCTAGTCTGAACTTGAGTCAGGCAGCCTTGAACTCGGAAATATATGTTCAATTATGAAATGTGTCAGTCTCTAAGAAAGTCTCATGCCTGCACTACACTTTCTGGAAGTTGGCCAAGGTTAGCCAAGGACGGAGAATATAGTGGGTTACTTCGGGGTTCTGTCCGCTCTAAAATCTCTCGGAAGTTGTCTCGAGAACGGGAGGTAAAGTGGGGGTAATTCAGTCGACTTGGCCAGCTTCGAGCGCTTCCGAACATTGTCGGCATATTTTCCGAGTCAAAGGGACTGAATTCGGAGCTGCTTTTTCGAGCGCGAGCGGTGAGATACTTCCCCTTTCGATCTCTCGCGTGTTAACTGACGAGAGTGAGAGAGATAATGATATAGTTTTTCGCAAACTAAGATAGAACGAGTAACTTCAGTATGCGCGTAGGCATCCTATGGTCAACACGCATGTCGAGCGCTGCATCGTGGTCACATGGTCAAGTTATAATACCACATGCTTATCGGTACTTCAACAGACTCTTACTGATATCTTTGAATATTTTAGGGCACCAAAAGAGATAAATTATATTTTTGATAGTATATTCTTCTAACAGATATCGTTATTATATATTTTTTTCATATAAAATTAAATAATTAAAAACTAATTAGTGGTACTTGATTTTGTTAAAAAAAATCGTTTCGAATATCCTTATGTATTTTCCTAGATCGGCTTATATAAATGTCACACCATAACACATTCTTATTTAGAATCGATGGCGACAAATTCTAGGGTAGTCACAGATGTAGTGTTCGTATTCTGAAGTATCATTTTTATGCCTTATGGCATTTTGCAAAAGCCGACAAAGATTTTGCGTAAATTGAATGCGTAAAATTTTGCGTAAAATGAGTGCCCACACAAACTTTTATAATTATCAGTAGTGTAATTATAATAATATGACAATTTAAAAATTACGATTATCGATTGCGCGCAAATATGCCTGCTGTACGTGACAGAAGCCGCCGTCCGGACGTCATTCACGGCCGCCAAAATTTGCGGCAGTCTGGTCGCTTACTCAAAGTCGTAAGTCTCGGTCGACTTCAATTGTAACTTCGGTTCGGACAACTTCCATATAGTGTAGTGCAGGCAGTCCTCAGTCCTCAGAAAAGGTGCTTGAGGGGAAGTAATTCTCAGTTGCTTGCGCTTGGAGATTTTACTATCCGCTTATTTTTGTTGGAACGATAAATTACAAAAAGGTAATGATTTTTTATTTAAACAAATTACCATTGGCCTTTAAATCAAATTACGAACTGTCGTTTTGATGGCAATCTCGAATGCACGCGTTATATTTTCCCATGCCTATGGATATTTTAATCATTTTTTATGTCAGATACTTTGTGACTTAATCTTCTAAAACGTTTCTCGCGGTGGTCTCCCATTTCAACAAAGAAACCCATTTTTGTTTAGGATGTTAAAACGAACCGTCAATTCAAATGGCGGGCTGATCAAATAGACGATCAATAAAATAGTGAGATGTACACTTCACAACCACACTGTAGATAGGGTGCGGTTGCGCGGTGACAAGAGCAGCAAAACTGCGATTCACTGCCGCGTCGAAAGCTCGAGTGGGATCGTCTAAATGCGTATTGCTCTTAATTGCATATGCAACATTGCGAATATATTTGAAGCGGCCCTTCTAGTGCAATTTGCATTTTGCTCTTTCGATCGCGGGTGAAGGTCGGTCGACCCTGTGTAGACGGCGTAGGATGAATCTCTCCTCTGTTCTTGGCGATTGTGTATACGAACGCTTAAATTATTAGAAACGTAAAGGACTTTCGCGTGCCGAGACCTTCTCTTTTAATACATAATACATCAATGTTTCCGAAGAAAAGCTTGCCTCGCAGCTTTCCACGCCGTATTATTTCGGTCTTATTGAAATGCCACGCGCGTGTGTTTCCATATTAAAAATGCTTTTCTCATTTTTCCCCTATCCAGTCGCCGTCCCTTACCTTTCAGTCGTTTCCTTTTTAACCCTCTTCTTTTGGTTTTTGCTCCGTTACAGTGCAATAATTCAGCCCCGTTTTACAACACCCCTCAAAGCTCTAACGCCTGACTGGACGCTAAACTAAATAAAAGCGCAATAAAGTAAGTACTTGTTATAATGAAACGACTCAGGTGCAACTAATTATTAAAAAAATGTCATATAATTCTTATTAGCGTTAAAATGTATTTACTAGTAAATATTATTATTACTAAGCATATGATTAAAGTATATTATCACTACATTCTTTAATGTAAGTCATGCAGACGAATGAAATGACGTTATATTTGACATATGATTAATGTCACGTCGTATCATCGGGTTAATATATTTAATCATAATTGAATCTTAGAGGCAATATACGCGGTTATATTATAGTATCTGAATTTAATAAATATGGAATAAAATATGTGAGAGTAGTCTAATGAAACAAAAAAAAACGTATGTGAAACCGATTTCTTCAAATATCCATATATTTTTCAATTCCTAAAAAAATATATTATTGATATTGTATCATCAGGGAATCAGAATCTAAAAGTTTTCAATGAAAAATATAAGAAAACTTATATAATTTTGACCCCTAAATATAGTTTTCATTATCAGATTAATTTGTCGTTTGATTGAAGTGTTTCATTGTTGTATTGTAATGTCATAAATAGTATTAATGCTTGTAAAATTATATTGTATACTATTTTGGTGAGTAGAAAAAAGCAATATACAAAACAAATGTACATAGCTATAGAAAATACTTAGTTTTATAAAAATATATATTGTTTTAAACAAACTTATAATCTTACCATTACTTGAGTTAATTAATCTGTCACATTACATATTTATATTCTTCATTAAAAATTAATTATAAATCCTTTAAAAAATGTAGAAATTTAATTAAAGACGTGTTAAATATTATTCATGCATAAGCCTTCGATTGCTTTACTGATTTTTTTTCTGAGAAACGAACAATTTTCAAGTTTCTAAGAATTCCCGGGACGATCCAAACCTACATACTTTCATACAAATAATGTATGTATACAAAAAAAATTAAAATAAATAATAATAGATGTGCCTGTTATATGATCATATTTAGATAATAAACACTCTTTGGTAAGTACATTCATACATATAAATAATTACATCTCACACACAAGGTTAAGGTTAAAATATGAAGATGAAAATGATGTTGTAATTTATGTGCACCTACAGACTGGTTCACTCTGAATAATTATCATATTTTACATATACCATAAAGTGTATATAATGAGCAAGTGAATAAATCCACATGAAGGATATACACAACTGATAATTATTTTTAATGATTAAAATATTAAATATTGGTTTGCTGATTAGATAAGATTATAACTGCATATTGTGTAGGTCAGAAATGCACATGTGATTCAGTGGTTCAGGTTGTATTCGTTATTTCTAAATCTCAACACCCCTGAAGATGCCCTCGAACTTAGTTGTCCTTCCTCAGCTGGGGTGAAGGGCGCTGGGTGGTTTAGGTGGAACAAGGAGGAGTGAAGGAAACTGGAGTTCGGCGCGCGCATGCAACCTTGTCCTTGGGCCTGAATCAGGAACTTGATCCGTGTGGTGAAAATATCCACCCTGTGTCCGAATTTCAGGCTCCGATGAAATTGCAGTCCTAAATAAATAATCAACTTTGCATGAAATTAACACAATTCTGGGAATACAGTGGTTTTGTGTTGTATTTGAAAATGTTATTTACATGTATTATGTTTTATAACATAATATCATTTAATATCACGTGTACGAAATCGACATCAGTAAAAGAGAGCGAATACTCTATAAAAGTTTCTTATAGTATTGTGACAATTGTAAGATGACAAGTTGTAAAGTATAGGATTACGGCTAGATAAAATTTTATGGATTCATATTCTAGGATAGATGTTGTTGAACTTCCACCTAATATCGTCGGTATTATAACAGGTGTAGAAGATTTAAAATTAAGTTGAATAAAATTGAGTAAATTAAGAGTAACCTCTCCAAAGTTAACAGAGTAGCAGTATAGAATATAAATCAAACGCTAATTAATTAGGCGTACATTTGGACTTTTCGCACTCATTGACTCATTCTATATTAAACGTTCAGAAATGTATAAATCTATTTATCATATTATATTAAATTTATAAAGAGAAACAAATTTATGTATAGTTTATTCTATAAAAACACACATACGGGCTTCCGGTTTAAATTCTACAAAACGCATTTACCATTGGTTAAAATTAAAAAAATACTATTACTTTATTATTTAATTTATTATCAATATTGGGTTTTTCTAAATATTGAACATAAGTTACCACATAAAAAAGTTTTTGTATATAATAATAATATTATAATATGTACGAAACGCGACGACTGACATTGATACTTTTTTTTAACTTATCACAATTCTTACCTAATAAGTATTTTTGCTTTCTTGAAATGTTCAAAGATCACTGATAAAACTGCAATAAATAAAAAAAGGTAAATAATGAGTCGTAAGTTACATTAACAAAAAAGCATTGTATTAAGCTTATGGGCGAACAGTGCTAAATAACCGCCGCAGGCTTAGTATAACTACATCTGATATACAGTAGCACCTTAGATTTTGTGAAGACGTGCATTTTAAAAATAAATTTTAACTTAATAAACGAGCGAGGTACCGAGCGTCAAGTGATCACAACTAAGGCGATGTACAGTAGACCCCCCAATAACACGGTAAATAAGGTGTCGCGATATTTGGGTGGCCGTTACTTTATGCGTGTACGTACGTACGTACGTATTGCAAAAAATACGATATTATTTTCTTCACTCTCGAGCTGCGAGCTTTTGTGTTATTTTTTCAACATTGCTACTAAGTCTTGATGATATAGATAATGCTTTTGCAAAACCTCCAGGCGTTGAAGACGACTTTATAAAAAAATTCGAGTTCATTTACAACAAGTTCCTTCCTCCCTACACCACTCCATTTATCCAGCTTATAGATCTGCAAGTAATTTTGAACTTTAAAAAGCTTTAGATAAAACCATTTCAATAAGGTGACCAATGGAAGAGTTTATAAAAATCATTTCGACAAAGTAATATGCCTCAAGATCATCGATGAGTTCACCAAGAGAACATTAAATTCTGATCGGAGGTCGATGAACTTGACATTGAACTGCAGTTGGAGAATAAACTTATATTTCTACATTGCGAGGAACAGCAAGAGGTAGAAGAGGAGGAAAAGATTTTCATTCACTTCAAAGGAGATTATTTCAAAATATGAAAACTTAAAATGAATGTGTTAGGTATAGCAAATTACTATATTTACAAAATATAAATAAGCTTTGTTATCGTCACTTTAAAATAAAAAGTGTATTAGTATGGTATATAAATTAAGCGACATATAAAAGTTTTTATCTTATGCTTAAATATCTTGACCCCTAGACTGATATTTAATAAAAACAACACATTGACAAAAATAAAATTTGAATATAAAAATTAGTGAATTAAATTTTTACATATGCTTGCTAGGTGTGGAGTAGCACCAATAACACTTTTTTCTATTAGCTACAAGTCATGCAAAATAAAGTCATATTCATTAATAATTGATGTATATTATAATTTGCAAAACCATTTTTTATCCAATCGTATAAAAACTATATACAATAATAACATGGTTATTTTATGCATTATAAAAGTATTTTAGCTAACAACATTAACTGACTAGTCTCAAATATTAATATAAGGTCAAATTTAAATATAACCGCTAAATGTCAAGTACTTAAGCTTCAAAGACAGAACCACACATTTTAATGGTTTCTTATCTTTCGTCAAATATGTATTAATGAATTTTAAGTCCTCTGCTTCTTCTTCCCTTAATTAAATTCTTTTATCAGATTATAACCCTAGTGTTTTAATTTAATTTATTATTTTTAATTAAAACATAAACATTTCTAAGCATTTCTAGAGATTGCGATAAAAACAATTTTAGTTTTTAGATAAATATTTCTTATTTGGTATTTTTTATATAAATAAAAGTTTTTCCCCTAAATTGTAACCATTCATATTCTATTTTTATTATTTTATTTTAAAGATATCTATAATCTTGATAGTTAAAAACCGAGACAATATTATTTTTATATTTTATTTAAATTTAAATTAAATAAAAATTTTAGAGTTTAGAAAATATATTTATACATATGTATATAATATACGTATATATAAAGTTATAGGACTATTAGGTTGATAACGAACAATGAAAACAACCTCAAAGTTAAATACAGGCACATATTGCTTTAGAGGCAAAAGTACAAATTTTAATTGTTCAATATCTTAATCTAAAATATTGTTAATATTATTTTAAATAATCTATAATATATTCTATAATGAAAATATTATTTCTTAAAATCTAACACTATTATTTTATTTTTATTATGTTTGTAACAAAAATTGGTTAAAAACTTTGTAAATTTATTTATAGTAGTGAAATAAACAATTTAAAAAGTAATGTAAAAAACACTTATGAACCATATCTAGAAAATGAGTTCTTAGAAACTCAAACAATACAGCAACTCAAGCACAACATTTATATTGAAATCAGAAACTTACACCCAAAAACTTAAACGTTTAGAAATGGAGAATGCTAAGCAAATATTTGCCAACAATAAATTAAATAACATTAAAATAATATAATATTTTATATTAATTCTCAATAAAAATTGTATATCTTAAACCGTTCAGTCTCTCTCAATATCATGATATCATATTGCCCATATGATATCATTCTTTGCCACAATAACGAATGTGATGGTCCAAAAAGGATATGGAAATATACTAATTGTGTTAAAATGTTGTCGACTAATGAAGGTATCTAAAAAAGGTATTCATTAGAAAATGTAAACAGATTATCAAAAATAAAAAATAAACAAGTAAAAATTTTGCAACCTCGCTGCTTGAACCGCTATAATAAATAAATGACGGTGTAGATAAAATATGTGTATAAATAAATATAGGATGAGACGATAAATATTTTCGTATTTTAGTATATTCCTTATTGTTTTGGTATAGAAATAACACCCCTGCTTAAAGTATAAAAATATGTTTTAAAGCAGGTAGTGCTTTATTTCGTAAGTACCTTAGTAAATATATTTTTCGGTTGAAAATATCCAAAAATATCTGACAGGTAATGGTTTAAAGCTGATAATTTATTTATGTAAAATTACGTTTTACATTTAACCGAAAAGCACAAAATTTTAATTTTTCTTATAATAAGTTGAAACAATAGCTAGATTTTTCTGAGATATAGCTCAACTAACCCGAGGCTATTAAAGCTAAGCATTCTGGTCTATCAATATTTTTCATTTCTCAAGAAAAAAAATCTCATTTTCACTTCGCAATTTTCCCGAGAATTCTCGAGTAATTTGATTAAATAAAAAACATAAGTGGTTAGTGTGTATTATTGTAGATATTATTTATGAACAGAGAACTGAATGATATTTGTAGAGAACAAACTTCAATACGATGATGATTTGTTATAAAGGAACAAATTGGTTAACTTCGATTGATTACAGAATGTCGAGTTACAAAGGAATTTGCCGTAGAGAAAATTGTAATTCTGTGAAAAGGCCCCATACATTTTTGCAATCTGCCGATTGACAACCAGCCGCGGTCGTCCATCGGTACGACCTAGGTTGAGACTGGAAGCGGACCATATGGGAAGCATGCGCTCAAGTGCTAGGGTTGCTAATAAGCCGAATTCGACTTACACACGACCTGAGGAAGCGGGTGAGAGCACCCGGGGACCGTCGTATGTTTCCTCTTATTTGAATATGTATTAATATACTTCTTAGATTATTAAAGCAATGATGATACCGATAAAAGCTAAACAATTTTCCCATTTAAATACTTCCGATCTCTATTAAAAGCTTCCAAAAAGAATGCATATTTTTAAACATCAGGCACGGATTCACCCTTTCTTATAAAAATGCAGTGGTTGTGAAACATTTAAAAAATCGAACAAATTAAATTTTCAATAAAAAAAGTTATTTAAAAATTATAAAAAATTTAAATAAAATTAGCAAATTTGTCGAAAAATGAGAATTCTTTATTTAGCATTTTTCTCGAGAAGAAACACTAATTGAAGCTGAGCCCTTATGTATTTAAATATTTCATTTATTAACTAAAAAATATCTCTGGTATATTGAACATTGTATTTAAATAGTTTATTTATTAACTTAAAATTATTTTAAAATTGGAAAATTTTTAGTATTATAATTATTTATTTACGAGTTTGTTTCTATTAAAATTATCAGTGAAAAATCTCTAGGAATCATTTGACTTTCATATGCAATCCAGGAATATTCCTGAACAATTATTAACATAGTAAAATACAAAGATTGTAGTGAAAAACTAAGATTATTGCCTTTTGATCTATTTTGTCATATTCAGTGGGTTAAGATTAGTGAAATGCAACTATAAAATGTAAATTATTTATAATGAAATAAAACAATAATTGTATTATAAAAAAAATATGAGCCACTAAAATATATCGACCATGATCCTATATTTAATATGTTGCTCAGTTTTTAGATATATTCTTACATTGTGAATCATTGATGAACTTTCGAAGTAACACATTTTATAGATCAGGTATGACTTTCTTACTTAACACTACAATTTCTATTTCCGCATCGAGCATGCTATACTAAAACAAGATTTTGGTAAAATAAAACATTCACTAAATTTCCATTACGTTCCCCAACTTTTTCCCCTCCATAAAATATTTGCGTAAAAATATTAAAATTTAAAATATTCACACGCCCACAAAATACAATCGCCCAAAAGTTGGTCAAAAACCCACCTTTGAGGGTCACCAGACCACGTGGTCGAGCGATAACATCTCACGCGAGCAAAAATTACTTGTCCTTGAACTTATCGCGACATTGAAATATATTTGAGCTGTTTGCATGACTCCCGGCGAATGCAAAACACCCGGACCTCATAATTTATGAGCGCTTGTTAAAATTCCAAGCGGGGTGTTGTGTATTTGTATTGTAATCACAAACGTAATGCGGTTCGTTGTATTTTTATCTTAAAATTTTCTATGTTAAAAATTTCCGGAGGTATCCGAATTTACCTTTAATCTTCAACTTAATCATTCGGGGCGACGAAAATAACTATGACGTTTTAATAAAAGGGAGCTTTAGAAAAAGCTTTCAAAGCCTCGAATAAATTCCGGCGAACGGAAGTTAAATATAACGTTGTATTTATTTTTATAAACATTTAATTATACACGATTACAAATAAACAGTGATATACTGCTTTTTTGGTCCCTTATTATTGTGGTGTTAATTACAAGAGCAGATATATGTATATACATATACCAGCAGGACATTTTTAATAAACAATATAATTTATTTAATAAAATTTTTAATTAACCACTAAGCTTTTATGACCAAGTATGGAGCTCGCTGTCGGATTCGGCACAATTGATTTTCAACCGCTTAATAAAAGGCTAAACAACGCTCTTTACTTTGATTTCGCTGCCTTTGGAAGCCAACCAAGTAAATTCTAAAATATCCTAATTGCAGTTACAAGAGAAAATATTTAGAAATATTGCGAATCTTTAATTCTCAAATTAAATTACTATATTTTTTGTAATGTAAACTACTTTTGAGAACGCTCTTTACACTGTTTCAGCATAAGGTAGGTTTTAGGACCGAATTGGTGTGACTTTTTTAGCCAATGAGATGCTTCGTGGATTTGTTTAGTACATACATATTTTAATTGCATAATTAATTTATGTGTAATATGAGTTCTTTCGAATCCTTTTACATGTTTGATGCGAGCATTTTTAATAAAACGTGAATGGTTTTATTTTGACCGTTTGTCCAATAACCGCTCCTATATGTTTTTGCCATCTACTGTGTCAATTCATAAATGAGTCAATCATCTGATGGTTTACGGCCCTTTTACGCGATTGAATGAGAAAAATAGATTGGCTTGTGCATGACAATGCAATAGATTTTGAATGAGAATAATCATTTTGTCAGAGAGTGACAAACTGTATAGAAAAAATATTGGTCACAATTAGGGGTTCCAGCCCGTGTATCCGCACGTTTTTAAGAGAACTGAATACCCTGTTATTTCTAATGGGTACCCAGTAATTTTAATTTCAATTTAATATTTGATTTCTCCACATGAAATAAATATCCTAAAATGTTGCATCTTGAAAATTGTGAGATATTTATTAAACAAAAATATTTTTTATCAAATAAAATAATCAGTAAATTATTGATTTGACATTTTTCTTGAGAAGAAACATTAGCGAGGGCTTATGTTATAATGGTAGTTTTACAATATTAAAAACATACTAACGCTTTCGTTTTCACCCGTGTTGAATTTCCATTTAATAACGTTTCGTGAAAGCGAACAATACATATGTTGATAAATCGATTTTATTTATGAGAAAAATAATAAATAATAACACGTACAAAGTATTATTATTTCTTGTGATCCATTGATAAAAGCGAGAACGTAGTAGGCGGAAATGCGAGGACAGACACGTGCCCTTGGGCGTAGGGCGGGGTGCGTGAGAGACCTTGTGCGTGGAAACCCTGTTTTGTCCTACCGCAAAATTCAGGGGCAAAAATCCCAACAATTTTTGGACGCTTTGGTATAAACGCAGATCTGTACCGTTTATGTTATTTATAAAAATATTTATATAGAATAATGTATTGGCTTTCAATCAATGAAATGTAAATCTGTTTTACTGTTCTATATATGAGAAAAGTTTGTTGTTCCTTTCACTTATTGTTTCATTCCTTTGAAATTGATCATTGAAATTTTTTTACACTACTCTCTATAGGGCTGAAAGATTTTTTTTCTCTAATTGTTGCGCTAGTTATACATTTTAAATTGCTTCTAATGGTTTATGGAGTCGCGAGGGTCCTTAGAATTTGTCGAGCCATTAAATAATCTGCAAATATTTTTTCCCCCCATCTTACATATTTCTGCTTTAGAATAATATCTACAGAAGTCATTTTTTTTACTAATGAAAGGGTTTTTCAAATATTTAATTAATGACATTAATGTCTGGACTCTTTAATTATATAATTTCGCTTTAATTGGCCGTTGAAATTTCGAGCTTGGCTCAGTTTTAACAACGATTTTAAGGCCCCAATACAAAAACAATATAAAAAAACCTTTTTGGATTATCGAAAAAAAATTTGCTCTAAATCGTTTTGCATTATACCGATTCCGAAGCGGGCTGTTAGATCACCAAAGCAAAGATAAATCCACCGGCCGGTTGGATTAATAGAAAATCGCTAAAAAATGTCGGTCATTCAAACACTTTCAAGCTTCCGAGAAAGTGTGCATATTTTCAAACATCTGACACGAACACCTTCGGAATAGTTTCTAATCTGAGTGTCTTCTTTTATTACTTGAGCAAAAATAAGGCGAGTTCGAGTGTTAAAATTTGAAAAAATATTTTTTTGTCATTCCCAGACTCCTATTAAAGAGGTATGCATATTAGACATGAACCAGCCTTTACGTATGAAGCGTTATAAAAAGGTCAGTGATTGTACACCTTTAAAAAATACAAATTTAATTTTATATAATAAAAAATGTTTTATAAAATTTCTCGAGAAATGGAAATTCTCGATTTTATATTTTTCTCGAGAAATTCTCGAGAAATAATTCTCGAAAAAAACACTAATTGTTTTAATGACAGTGGTGATTTTAAAATATTATATTATAGTGCTTTTTAATACCATTAAAATATGGGGAAGAAATAAGAAATTTCTTATATAATGTAAATAAATAAATAAATAAATGAATATCTAAAATATGATATGCTATAATATATACATAGAATATTTTATATAATATAAAAAGTATACTTGTGTTATTGTTTCTATATGCGTCGCGCATAGTAAAAGCTCACATAGCCATTAAAATTTTGACACTAGTACATTTTTAGTCCAGACCTTTGTATATTCATACATACATATGTACTGCTCTTAATATTTTTCACAGAAATATGCATGTTTGTGCGTCACAAATATTTATGTTCGCAATACTTCCAAAACTACTCGACCTATTTTTTATGAGTGCAGGTAAGCCAAACATGCTTTAGATTTATCTAGGTTATAAGGTTTACTATCCATTATAATCTAATGGCAATAACCAGAATTGCGAATGAAGAACGAGATCTTACTATCCCCCTCCCGTCACCCCACACCCCCTTGCAGCCTACGTTGCCTACGTCACTCCTGAATTACGACTCCGCAGCAGGAAGTTCAGTACAAGTGGGTATGTAGAACGCTCCATCGATTTCGCAGGCTCGTGTAACGAGCTCCGAAAACCCAGTTTTTGCCAAGGTGAACGACCCTGAACCCCCTCCGCCCTCAGCCCCTTGCCCTTCGCTCACCCCCACCACCGCCCTTCAGGCTGAACTCGCTTTTCGGCTCAAGGGCAACCTTCGCAGCTGATAAAGGTCCCTATGTTGGGACGGTCCTCTATTTTGATTTTGGAACAGCCGGGTGAAATTTTAGCCTATAAATAAAACTGGACCAACTTAGTGAATATGTGTGATTTTAAATAATAAGTTGTTAATAATAAGTATGTAAACATAATAACTTTATGTATAAATAAACATTGATGTGTTTAGTTAACATAGTTAATTAAAATTTATATTTATAATAGAGTGAAAGTGGAAAATTTAGTGAGAGAGGCAGTGTTTCGTAATACGAGCAACTTTTTTAATTGATAAACGAGTCTTACAATACGAGCAATACGTATTGCTCTACTTTCTCCCCAATTGAGCTAATGATTATTCTTTCAGTGAAAGCATATCTTTTGGAAAAGAATTTGCCACTCAAAGTCCTGTTGGTATGAACAATACTCCTGCTTCTCATCCAGACCAGAGAACGACTAGAGAAATTCGAGTTCATTAAGATCAAGTTTCTCATTTCCTTTAAACCCAATCACTATTTGAGCGATGCTTTAATGTGAAACATAGAGAAATTTGCTTTGATATACGAGTGTTTTAAAATATAATTACTCTCGCAAACTGAGGTCCCAGTGTATCCAGGTTGGGGCATAAGTTTTTGCACTTTTTAAATCGCTTCTGAGCGGCAGGTGCGCGGGAGTTTGATCCTTAGAAATTTAAACGCAATGGATCGCTTCACGAGGGAACAACACTCGTTCTACTTGTGGATGTATAAAAATGGATAAAATATTCGAACATTCGAATATATTCGTAATTTTTTTCTCGATTTTTACCGCTATTTTTTTATTTAACTAATTAGTGCAAAAAAATATATTTATTGACTGTTCAATATTATTTAATTTAAAAAAATATAGCTTAATAATAATTATTTAAATAAATCATTAATTACTTTTTTAAGTCTATAAAATCAGTGAGGGCGTCAAAAGATAAATGCTTAATTTATTATTACATACTTTTTGATCAGGGACGTCATTTCAGCTTTTTCTAATCACTAGAATTAAGATCATCTGCAATTGAGTTCAATAGCTAATAATGATTGGAACGAATTTTATATACATTAGGATCTGTATTGCGGATTTGCATATTAACCGCGATCAAATTATTAAAGAAGCTGAAATAAAATCTTTGCTTCTTGAAACAACGAATACATAAACGTAACACTAACTTCACAAAAATTTGCGACGCACACCTGTTTTTCTGATAAGCGTTAAACGATAATAAAGGGTAGGCCTTTTCAACATTTCGTTTCGTTTAAAGAACGAATTCTGCAAATTTCGGTCAAAGTAGATACGGCCGATAAAAATTCTATTCGCAAATGTTTTTACAAGGGGTAACAGTATTTTTTTGTTGAGAAGTAACATCTCATTGTCTTGCATTTCGAAACAAAATACAGGAGTATAAAGGAGCATGGATTTTAGAGCGACACAAGGCACTCGAGTGTATTGAGAAAAAAACAACTACTTGTGTTGCACAAGTATGAAAAATTGTTTCGATCTATTTTTTTTCAAATTTCATAAGAAATAGTATAAATTAATATTTTATGAATATTTGATCAATTATTCTAATATTCATTTAGTTAAAAATTGGCCTGGTGGCCTGCTATGAGATACAAGCAAGCAGTTGCATACAAAAAATGTAATAAATCCTCAAAAGTGCTTAATGAATTATCGGAAAATATTATAAAAATAATTACAATCATTCTTAACGCACTAATAAAACTCCAAAATTTTCCAATACTATGGAATATTGCACAGGCTATCCTTATAAAGAACCCAGATAACGTTAAATCTAAGTAATACCGGTATTGACTGTTTTGCAATCTCTAACAAGTACAAAATATTCTATAGCTCATGGTTTGTCCGCAATTCGATGTTAAATTAGATGAAATAAAAAACTTTTTTATTTCATCTAATTATATTACACAAAAAGTATTAAATTCTAAAATAAAAATTTAATAATTTACTTCGATTCTACGACATATACATATATATTTATAAACTATCTATACATGTTTATATATTACGTACACTCGAATTAAGCAGTCGCCTCTCGAGCAACAATAAACACAGAAACGCACCCCCGGGAGAAAGGGGTCATCAGACTAACCTTCCTTTCATCGATTTTTTGGCATCCAGTGGACAAAATTGGCTTAAAGTATACTTTGTTTACTGCTAATTTATCTAACCTTTTTTAAAATAAATACGCTGTTAGTTTAAAACACTCGAGTTACAATAAATTACATTTTTTATGTAATTTATTGTAACTATAAGATTACCACGTGCTACAGAATGTGTCACCCATATAACTGAGCTCATATTTATCACAATTACTGCTAGCGATTGTGCGAATTTTAATTATTTGTGTACAAATCAAACGTCACCTTTCACTCGGCCTTGACAATGGGAAACGTGCCAAGATGAATGCAGAATTCCTATTGATAATAGCCGCGAATCTGGCAGACCGGTATATATTTATGATACACTAACAGGAGTCAAAAATGCAAAAAATCACCACTCTCATCGTTATGCAGAATTACAGCACGTGGGAAAGTCGCTGCAGTCACTGAGGAGACTCAAAAATAGACCTTCGGGGGCGTTTTATAATAGATCACTGGGTCGAATTGCTCAAGGTCAGCTCTTTTTCAATCGACACTGTTATATACAAAAATCCTGGAAAAAATCATAAGCATACAAAAGGTATGTGGTATACATTTTGAAGTTTTCCTTAATTATTCAGATGAGGAATAAATCAAAAACTTCTTGGACCGATTACTTTTCAGTACAACTTTTAGGTTTTAATATTATTTATCGATAATATTTTGAAGAGAAAAGTCAATCACGCTAAATGGAGAGCTTTTTTTCAAAAAAAATTGAAACAACTATCTTTTTAACGACTTATGCATTAAATTATGCTAATTGGATCGTTCGTGCTATATTTTGGCGGCTCTAAAGTGACGGCTAAGCTGAACCAAATTCTGACGACTCAAATAGAGAAAAACTGCTGTATGGAAGTATGGTATAAGAACAAAGACACAGATCGATTTCGCTATATCAAAGGACCAATTTTAGCATACTTATGCGTTAATGGATTTTTTTCCATTACAACTAAACGTTCTTTTGCTTGAACATTTATTTTATAACAAACCATTTTTCACTTGAACTAGTGCTTCTTACGTAAACGAAGTAACGGTGGCATTTGCTCCAGAATTGCATACTTGATCTGGAGAAACGGTCTCCAGTTTTTGGCGGAATTCCTTTGCTGTTGACATACAACGGAATTCTTTTAAAGATGCCCAAAATATTTCTTGCAAACAAATAATTTTAGTTTGAAAAAATATGCACTTAAAAGCGAAGTTTATGATTATCGGTTAGATGATTGCTAAATAATATGTATGATAAAAAATACATGGATAAAAATGCATGCCTAATATTTTTGTTTTGTTTTACTTTCTACAATGACAAACCTGAGGTATAAATCAGCGAATGATCTGAAAGATCTAGGTTTGAATCTCATCTGAAACATACTGTTTTTAAATTTCTCCCTAGGTTATCAGCACGATAGACTAGTACCAGAGAGTCCTGGGTTCGAATTTTATATTTAGTATTATATAATTATAAATCCGATCGTTCCTAGATGTTTTTTATCTTACTGATGAATATCGTAATGAAAAATTGAAAAAAAATCGTGTTGTAATAATAGTTTATCTATACTAAAAAACAGAAAATACAGAGAGTGTATGTCTATCAGTCACAAGAACTCCTACCAAATGGCAAACAGTAGCGACATGACATTTGCACATATCATTTTTGCTGCCATTTATAGATAAACTGTTTTATTTTCAACTTTTAAGCTGAACAGCAACGTATTGAAGACTGATTACGTGCCACTGCAATACGTGTACTAATAAAACCACTGAAGAAACTGAACAGCGACATACTGACTTACGTGAAAAATAGAGACTAAAAATATTTGTAATAACAGAATGAATAAAATTAATTATAATAAATAAAGAATGAGTTTGAATCGATCCCGGGCAAAGCTGTGCAATAAAGTTAGTAATTAATAAAACAAATGGGTACGAGTTCCTCGATATCAATATCATAGAAATCTCACGCCTGCTCTAGTTTTATAGTTACAAATAGTTTTTAAAAAAACAGTTCTAGACATTGTTCATAAAATTTATGAATCGTTAAACGTTTATATTTTTTTCTTTAAATTTTTGAATGAGCTGATCAGTGACAATGTATACCCTTCAACTATATTTTTGATCGTGCACCTTACTTTATTAAATTATCAAAACCATATTGCTACATTTTTACAACAAAAAGGTCAGCGATGAATTTCAGCAACAATTTATTCTTTCGCACAGAAGAATTGAAAACACACTGCAAACACAACATTATTGTGATTTAAGTCGAGAATTATACTCTACTACTCCATGTGTACCTAAAGTAAACAGTAGTACTTTTATATGGATATTTATATATTTATCAAAACGTTATTCATAATATTCATCGCAATTATAATTATAATAGCAAATATTATTAAAGAAACTGATACCTAAATTATTTTAATCGTATGCTGTTTGAAACCATTCAACTGGTACACAATAAACATGTTTTAATAAATCTAAATAAATCCTTATATATATATACTATATACATATACAGTAAATTATATATTCATTATTAGTATGTGTATGTATATTGCTATCGCACGAACATTGTAAAATGATATTATTTATAACATTAAATTAACCTTGACCATGTAACTGTAACTGATAAGAAATTATTCATCATATCGAAAATGAGTAATTGTATTGGAAATGAATGAGTGAATCAACAGAGAAAATAACGTTATTTACTCAGTTTTGCCACATCTATTTCAAATTAATTTTATTAACATGTTTATAGCTAATTAATTGATATACATTACACAAACACATTTAAATATTATCTTCTAAAAACAATTTGTGCTTTAAATTATATTGAATGAAATGTGAGAATTTTACTGATTTTTTCATCAGAATAATTATTTTAATAGTTGATGATATAATATAATTAATTAAAATCATCGCCTTTGTTTAGTCTCATATTTTTTATCTCAATGCAGGTGACGATGAATTACCAAAATCGTGTCAGAATGAAAAGATTGCGACGCAAATACACAAATTTTATTTTCGTCTGACCTAGACACACGGGCCAAGATCATGGCTGACTGGAAATCACTACGTGATTAATTTTAAATAAAATGTACACACATAAAAAAACTGATTATGTGAAAAAAATACATAACAGGGGAGACAACTGCAGAACTACCAAATAAAATTAGAATACTTTATTTCGATTTTTGTGACACAGGGTTACAGATAATTTAAAGAGTGCTTGTAACAATGGAGCAGCGTTAAATCATGTTTTTTTGGTAGTGAATATATGAATACGTTCATCGAATAATGAAATTTCAGTGAGGTGACGCATGTCTGTTACTCCAACGAATGGACAAGAAATTCCGAAACGGGATGAATGAAATAGTTTCATTTCATGACACACAAAATCGTTCATATGTCTATCGTTATATAATACATAGTGTCTGCAAATCCACATCAGTTGACTTCAGAATTAAAATTTACCATTACGACATGGACTTATGAGAAGGCCAGCCGAGGGGGGGGGGGGAGAAATCATAAAAAGATTAAATTTTTATAAAAAAAAGTAAAAATCGACCTCAAATAATGAATCTAAGCTGTTTGAGATGTATGTATAAGAGTCAGATATAAATTCCTTCAGCCGTTTTTATGCATACAAGAAATAAAAGGAGCGTAACATTGCCTTTAAAAGCACCCACTTTCTAGATAGTACTTTCACAATAATCAATATTATTCTAAGGGACAGATTGCAGTTTTTTGACGCGCAAAAAAATAATCACTTCTCAGAAGGCAAAAATTCACGTCAAAAGCAATAAAATCGTGTCGCAGTGGAAACGCTCGGTAACGAGCGTTCCCACTGCGATGCTAATTTTTATATTTATTTTTGGCACAGAAAAGGTTAACTCGTACATAATATTATTTATTCAAAAATTATATTACAACGTTAAAAAATTTATAAAATGTCATTTTTGTCATGAGTCTCGGAATCATTGTTTTCCCATGGCCCGGGTCCGCTCTCGCATGAGTACAGTGATTTTCACACCTTGATCGCTAGGGATGAAAGTGTCTGACGGATAGGTAAAGACGGTGATTCATGAGTGGTTACACACTCCATGCACTTTATCGTTAGAACACTTGTAATAAATACAGAAGAGACTACATCAAAAATACACGTTTTTACCTTCGTCGGTCAATAATTTCCTAATAAAAAAAGGAATATTTAGGAATATACATATGTATTTGCGACAAAATATACTATTAATTTAAGCAATTATATATTAGATAACGCGTTGATCCCTCATCATGCGGAAGATGTAGTGATTTACAATAAAACGACATCTGTGCAAACGTGACAAAATTGTTACAAGGAAATCAACTATTTTTTTATTTACTTCCTCGTTCTGATCTCTTTCTGTCTCTCTCTTACCCTTCATTTTTCGTGACATCACACACGCGGTGCCAGCCTTGACGGAGACAACTTTTATCTTCATAGGTCACACGTCACCTATGATAATAGATTTGAGTCGGTTCTAGTCGGTTCGCTCCGACGATAACACCTACTGACATTATAACGATGACCTAGACCTTATGGATGTGGATCAAAAATAGAATTTACCAATATGATTGTGTAATAGAAAGCAACGGTTGGTATTAATTCAACAAAATTTCAATTATTCTGGAAATCTAATGAATAATATATAGTACAACTACCACCTTATTTTATTCTAAATTTACATTTGTACTGGATATGATGAAAGTTTTGAATCAATTATGTCATTATTTTATCCATAAACAACAAAAAAAACTTGAAGGTCTATTGGTCAATAGAACGTTATATTGAATAAGAAAGTGTTGCAGTAGCAATGACATAAGATGAAGATAATAATAATAATAATAGGTTACATTTGCCTCATCATGTATAATATAAATTAAAGATTTTGTTTGCATATTGAGTTGTGAAATCGTTTTTTCTTCTTTTTAAAAATGGCCCAAATAAATTATTCCAGGGCTAGTCCAAGAATTTCATTTCACGTTTTTCCATTACACATGAAGTACATACACATTTTATTTAAGATTTTAATCAAATTAATAAAAAAACATTTCTGACCATATTCTTCCAATGTTAAGCTTTAAAAATATCAGTGAAGTTGTAGTCCAAATGATTTTACATCAGCGAAATGAAAAAAAATCAGGACAGCTTAATAATCCACTGCCTTCACCGCGTCGCGGTCGATAAAATCGATACCTTCCATGCCGGAATATAAGAATCACTCCCGAATCAGTTTGCACGTTATCCTAAAGATATTTTTTGCTGTATCATTTGCCACCTTGATGACGAACGTAGTATCTATACCACCACTCTTCCTTAATTCAATACAGATTTTGAGCCGATTGACCCAATTCGTGCGTGCTATATCAATAACGGTTTTATAGCATTGATACGACTGCATACACTGCATTTATTTCGTAAGTTCTCAGTGGTAATATGAACGGCAGCTTTACGCATATCAAGTGTAGTTATTTTTAATATTAACCAATTTAGATGTAATTGACGAATACACAATAATATTGCATCCATTACTTAAGTGGCGGCTTCTGCGGTCTTCGATGGAATGAAATTGAATCGGCCTCCTCTTGGTTCAAGTTAGAGAGCTCTTGAAATTTGGATGCCTTGAACTTCAAAGTGTGAATGTCTCGTATGTATACCCATGACCTCCTCCATAGGTTGTTTTGTTTTTCGCCCCATTTCAATGGAATGGCCAATTACAATGGGTGGCTGTTGGGTCGAATAGGAATTTGCCACAGATACTTTTAATCTTTCTGATTTAGGTCGCTACTTTTTAACTTAATATGCTAAAAAGTTTTCCTACTGTGGTGTTTATTGGTATACAATAATATATTAAATTGTATACGATTTAGCATTATAATTTTATAAATATTTTTACCGCGATAGTTGACGGTCAATTGGCTAGTAATCAATCAGAAACAATGTAGACATATTTATAAATACATTTTCAAATGTCAAAATCAAATATTTCGGATATATTTTTAATTCCTACGATTTCAGAAAGTGATTTTTAAAAAAATACTATTAAATTTTAGTACTCTTGAAAAAATAAGCACCAGTATAATATATATGTGGTGTATATAAACATGATTAGTATATAAATAAATATAAATGTTTATGGGGAAAAGAGTATTTTACTTTGTTTTTTAATGTTATCGATTAAACACATGCCCAATATTTTATATTATATGTTAAAAAAGGGTATTGTGTTTAAATAGATAACATATGTACAAGTATTATACATATGAATATTAGAGTCATATATTCACTTTAAACTAAAAATTATTTTGGGATATATCTATAATTACTTCACCAATATTAGTAGATTTTTTATATTGATATCTCATGAGCAAGTTGTCTCATGTAAACTAAAAATCAGTGAAATGAAGGACTGATATTCGTACAGATAAAATTCATATTAAAATTAGATTTGTTTTCAATAAAAATAAATATTTGTTTAGTGCAACACTTTGTAGTTTACGCTTGTTAATATTTAATATATATATTGCTCTTACTCAATTACGGTATTTTGCTCAGCTTAAACATAATCCTCGGTAGTATAGTGGTAAGTATCCCCGCCTGTCACGCGGGAGACCGGGGTTCGATTCCCCGCCGGGGAGGATTTTTTTTTTATTTTTTTTACAAAAATTGCTTATCTCATTTTATTAAAATTTTCAAAATAAATTAAAAATAATAATTAATAATCTAAGCCATTCAAATCAACAATAAAATATTTATGTGCGGTATTTAACTTGCATAATATGTATTAAATTTTCGTATGCAGGACGCATGCAAAAAAAGTCATCTAGAAAATTTGTTTAAATGTGGGACACTTTCCGGGATGATGTTCGATGCAAGACGAACATCTCAAATCCGGGACGTCTGGTCACTTTACCTACTTATAAGCACTAACGCTTTATTTTATACACACTATATTAAAACATATCTAATTAGTAATTTAATTTTTATAGTTTAAAATTAGTTATAAATAACTCAATAAAAATAAGTATACATATAAAATTATTTTTTGAATAAAAAAAAAAAATCCTCCCCGGCGGGGAATCGAACCCCGGTCTCCCGCGTGACAGGCGGGGATACTTACCACTATACTACCGAGGACTGTGTTGACGCTTCGCAAAATATCGTATTCAAGTAGTCAATATTTTCAACATAGGCATAAACACAGTGATCGAATTACTACGCACACGAAAATTTTACACAGCGAAAGTTCTGTAAAATGTGATTGTCAAATATATTTTTCTGTTTTATATTTTATCTATTTTTCATGAAAATTTGTGTAATTATATGAAATGTAAGTGTATCATATCAATTAATTATAAAATATTTTAAAATTTAAATAATTCTATTATCTCCTCTATAATTTTATATCGAATTATTTAATTTTAATATTAACAGGCACATAATGAAAAAATCAATTGATTGAAACAAGATAATAATAAATATTTATACACTATTTTTAAAATAATTTTATCTGGTTTTACAAGAAAAATATCTGGGTTAAATAAAAATGTGGCAATAAAGTAATTTTGATTTAAAAATAAAAGCATATGGATAATTTTAATTATGAAAACCTTATGAAAGCTGATGATTTGTTAAACTAAATATATCAATAAACGGTGATAGATACAAAACATAATTGTATAACAGCTGATCTTTCAAAAAATAAATAAAAGCAAATTATTGTAATGTATTTAATTATTATATAAGAAACATGTATTTTTAAAACTCTTGTGAGTGATCGATTTGTGACCAATTTTCGAGTGAGCAGTGCTTTCTGACTAATATTTTTGTGAACAATAATCCGTGCGACATCCTAAAATAATATATTTATTTTAAATTAAAAATATAAAATATTTTTTTTAATTAAAATTTTTAAATATATTTTTAAATAAAATTCTTAAATTTTTTTTTTAATTAAAATTAAAAAATATTTTTTTAATTAAAATTTTAAAATATTTTTTTAATTAAAATTTTTAATTTATTTTTATATTATTATACACATTTTTTGTGGAATATTGCAGAGCAAAAGGAATAAAATCGTGCCTTCGTGGTGAAAACGCTTAATTACCAAGTAATTATATTAAGATTTTTTATAACAATATTACGAGTGGAAATCGATTGAAGTACATCTAAACCAAATTTTGATCAATAGGAGTGCGCAAAAAACAATCATCCCTTCTCAGAAGTCAAAAATTCACGTCAAAACCAATAAAATCATGGCGTCCCCGTCGAAGTGGGAACGCTCGTTACCGAGCGTTCCCACTGCAACGGCGCCGACACGATTTTATTGCTTTTGACGTGAATTTTTGCCTTCTGCGAAGTGATAATTGTTTTTGCGCCCTCATATTGACTAAAATTCAGTTTGAATATATTTTGACCAATGCTATTACATCAATAATAGTATTAATATCGGTAAGAATAGCCATCATATTATTAAAATATAGTGTAACAGCCAAGTGCAGACAAACTATGGAGCAATATGTGATATGCAAAGTTCGTCTATACTTCTTCCGCTAATTTTCTCCTGAGAAATGAGTTGGCTTAGTTTGTATTTTGGACTTGTCCTAATGAAAGTTAGGACAAGTCCTAGCGCCTATCAGTTAAATTATATTTTCGCTATAAGAAATACATATCTACTGGTGAAAATATATTTGGACTTCACTAGTGAAAATATACATATTCACTGTAACATTCATACATCGCATTTAAATAAATAATGATGTAAATTTATATATTATTACGTATTGAAAAGTATCGAATAATTTTATTAGCACCTGCCAGATAAATTATATTCACTGGTAAAAATATATATCTACCGGTGAAAATGTATTCCGATATGATTTCATTGAAATGATATATTTAAAAAAAAACAGCTGCTAAATAAATAATACTTTTACATCGTACTTTATGGAAGAGATACAAAGAAAATTCTTATTAACATAAAATGTGTTCAATGATGATTTTTTTTCATATAGAAATTCATAATAATTGAGATCTAATTGTATAAGATTTAAGATTTATATTATATTTTAAAAAATATAAAACTTATATTATATTTTTGCAGGGGAGTCTAATCAAAGGTCTGGATAGTCTATGTCACGCGTAACTATCGCGAAGGTCATCCGCGTTCATTGATGCCCACTAATCAGCGCTTCTCAAACTATGCGTCACCGACAATTAATAATAGGCGTTATCTTAGAGCTATGATGATTGCTTGCGCGCGTAAACACGAGCGACGGTGCAAAAAAAGAGAGGTGACCCACTGAAACACACTGATAAGCACTTTTTCGATAATGCGACTGCTTTTTCGCGGTATCAAAAAAAACCGCGAGATAAATAAAGGTCGTGAGACACGTTCAAATATTTGCTGTACAAACACCGAGAGCGAAACGATACAAAACATATATACAGAAAGGTCTCGATAAATCGAAACATGCTGAATGGAAATTTGTCAAAAAACCAACATTTATTTATATTTCTCCATAATATATTACAGACACTTCTAGGCGACGTCAGTCTTATCCAAGGAAATCCCGTGGGAACAAGCAAGTAATGCGGTGCTTAAGAACGCCAACTTCTAAGAGGCGATGGAATATAAATATTAGATCTAGAATTATGTATAAAAAAGGCAAAAATAAATATTTTTAAGCGCATTTCTACGAATTATTCGAAAATAATCCGATAAAGAAATATGTCAAGGCAAGCGCCATATATATTGATAAAATCAGCAAAGGGCGAAAGAATTATTGAAACATTATTAGTTGATTGAAACTAAGCATGCTGATAAAGCTCCCTTGAAGCTGATGCAGTCGAGTTTTATAAATAATTGAAATTACTCTAGTAGACTAGTTTAACTATTTTATCTTACACTATTTTACTAAAATAGTGTAAGATATCTATTGGAGCACTGTAATTTGCAATTCTAATAATTTTGAACATAACTATAAAATAAGTTAAGTCATATAAAAATGACTTATTTATTGTAATATGCCTGAATCAAAGCCTGTAAATCAGTGACATATATTTTATTAATTATAAATTACTATGAATGCCATAGCTTTATATGTTTTTAATTATTCAATCGTGAGATTATGTAAATCTAAAAAAACAAAATCTATGGTGGTCAATCGAAACTAATTATATATCATAGTAATCAATAATTCTGATCTCCCAGACACGATAGAAATTTAAAAACGATAGGGTCCATATAGGATTCAAACACAGGTCTTTCAGGTATTAGGCACTAACTGTTTTTTTATAATTTAGATTAGATTATCTACTATTACGTCTGCTAATAAAAAAATGGAATGTGTCGAAATGCTTTGAAGATTATACAAATCGATATAAAACTAATAAATAATATTCTATATGCAAACAACTCATTCTTGCAGATGGTATCGAAGGGTTTACTGTACATAATAAGACACGAAAGGTTATCGGTACATTAAATTCAGATTCTTCGTGACATTGAAATTTCGTGGCTTATGTGGAAATGTAAGTAAAATTTACAAAGTCACGTGCATCACCGATAACGTGTGTGTTTGTATTACTCTATGGATGTGTATGAGAGTTCTTTCAGGTCGTAATCGTTTTTTTTTCATTCGTGATGGATAAATGGACTTACGACCTTCCAGTGTCTCCTCGATCGCTGGAACACTCTCCCTAATGACAAGCAGACAATGCATGCAAAGGGGAGTTCGTATTAAATGCACGCAGAAATGAAACAGTTTTTAAATACATATAGTTAATACAATTGCCACAATAAATTGTTTATTTAATTATCGATCGCCTATGTGACCGTAAAAAAGGTCGATCATAAACTATATACTGGTCGATTAGCAAATAAATAAATATTTTTTTTTGCAAATTGCAAAACTAGGTTCAAAACAATGGTGGCCGAGAGGATATCGTAATTTTTAATTCGTTCAAAATCGGAAGAGTACAGAGATTTAGTTGCTGCAGTTAACACAATAAAATAATATGCTATTTCTAAGCCGAGAAAAGACGTCGTAGTTCGGAGATGTGATATGTTCCAAACTGCGAGTGTATAGATAGATAGATAGGGTTTAACCAATAGTTTCCCAATAGATCCCTTTACACTTTATAAATATTTTATATTATCAACTATTTCTCGAAAAGAAACACTACGTATCCACAAATATATAACACAATCCATAGCAGTGAATCAGCAATGCGTGTATTGTCTTTTCAAATAAACGACAGATTGGCAATTTTAAATTTTCTATTGACTTTCGGTATTATGACAAAGTTTTAAACATAGTACTAAATATTATGGCCGAAACCGTAATTATCACAATAGTGTTGATGATATCAGCACCTGCGGTAACTATGGTACTACTGTGGTCATATTTTTTGTAAAAATAATATTTATAAATTTTAAGAGAAATAATATGACACGTAAACACAGTTTGAGACACTGGCAAACAAGTTTTGATTTAAGAACGCTGTTAAAAAAATAACTTTTACTATTATATATTTTATTTTAAATAATATTTCTTTGAAAATTTACATCGCATTTATTTTATTTATTTATTCAAGTTACGGACATCCACCTTCAAATATTTTTTTGTCGTCTGGCTTTTTCATTTGCACCCCCATAAAATTCAGCACTTTTCCCGACGACAGTCTCAGTTTCAATTAATCGAGAAATACCCTTGATTGCGGTCGTTAGGTATTGTACACGAAGCTACAGTTAATGCAACTTAAAACATTAAGCCAGACCTACTAAATAAAGTACATAATGCTTCCTAATTAAAATTAATGTGAGTATATAAAGTATATTGTACTTTAGTAACTTTACCATTTAACATTATAGAGAAGCTGAGTGGCTGAGAATAATGACGTACATATATACAGTAAGTTTCTATGTGACTAATTAGTTTTCGTGCAAGTCGAACAAAAGTTAAATTCGAACTATTTTCGATAAAGATATGTAAAACTAAATTGATCCTTTATAACCAATCTTAAAAAAATTCTAGAATAATTCATGTTTTTCGATTAGCTTTTCATATAACAGGTAGCAATAATTTGGAAATATTCTTTAAGACCCTTGGGTTTTCACTGTGGTAAATTAGAATTAGTTTAGTTTTTCCACATCTTGCAGCATTTTCACTAGATACTTCATCTAGTTGGAATATGTATTATATAACTTTCGTGTTTAGGATACTATACTATTTTATGTAAACACATACACAATGAAACAAAATGCAGCAAATGCTTAAAAATGTCAAGGACTTCCTTCACTAGAACATAAATGTAAATATTTATTACGAAGAGAAAGAGATCGGAACAATTTTCCCTAAGATGGACAGCCAAAATAAAAATATGTCACTATTTGCGTCCTTAATTATACACCTTTCTGAACTCTCGATTCCATTGTCATTGCACTTAAGAATCGAAGCATTTTTTCAAATGCAAACTGGGAACATTGACCGTCTGAGCCCTTAGTAGTAATAGTTCATTGGGCCTTGTCGACCGGAGCATCAATCCCTTTATGAAATTTCTTCACATCACAAAATAACAGGGAACGTATTCAAAAATTAATTTTATCAATAATCACACTCGGTCGAACGATTCATATTAACTTGCATTAACCACCCACTTGCCGCCCACTGATGCCCTCGCAATCGACGTGCCCTTTGTGATTCATTGTGAGTCAACGGGTATCCCAGACGCACAGCCAAGGACAATTTTCATTAATTCATCATGATGAAAATAAACCCTGCTCGGCGCGTTCAAAGATAACCAGTTAAATTTAACCGCGTTCGCAACCGACGACCTTGATCGTGGTAAGATTCTCGACTAAGTCATCGCCCCCGAAGGATCTCTTTCAGTGTCAGTAGATCCCTGAGAACTTATGGGATATTAGATAAAATCCAACCATTATTATAACTAGAAGAATAATTATGTATTATTAAACATGCACACATACATAAGTATATATGCATATGAAAATAGAAAAAAACATGTTAATATATATATATTTCTATTCATCTAAATATAAGATTTGTGAGGAAGGGTAAAAAAAAAGTATAAGTAATCGAAATAAGGCATTGCGGGTAATAAGGGCGAACTAAAGAGATGCACGTTTTGAAATAATTGCTTATTTGAGGTACTAATGCCGAAGGGGTGTGACTTTGCAATCGAAATAGACGTCGTAAAAGCAAGTGACAGATTATTTTTATTATATACAATTTATCACAGCAAAATAGTGTTGAGTTATATTCCGTAGACTGAGTGCATTGGTGCTCTCTTGATGGCCGCTGATGTCTCTAGTGTTAATGAGGGTCTTTCTCGGTTTGCCTCGAATGCCATTTAAGCTCCTCTCTGATCGCCTGTCGTCTAGAATCGCCTCAAATCGTTAGATCGTATTTCGTCTGTCAGTGTGATAAAGAGTCACGTCTTATGTCTTCTTGATTCGAGACAGCTTTGGAGAATCACAGATGCCGATGTTAGTGGTTAATTATACAACCAAATAAATATGTTGAAAGTGTAACTTTCGATGAGCATTACAGCAAGGGGTATAATATAATGGTGGTTTTTACGCAGGAGAGACGCATTATTTATCGCACATACCTTACCCACAAAAGTGTAGTTTTATATATTCGATATTCGATATTCGAACAGTTGAAAATGACGAATATTTGGAAACTATAGTTATATTTCGTTGAAGATTTCAGTACACATGTAAATTTTTTAAACTCAAAATGACATATTACAAGAATATCATTTATTCAAAGAAAATCATGACAAATTTAGCAACGATAGAAAATTGCGATATTTTTCTCTTCAAATACATTGTATCGTATGCACAAATTTGTGCGTTTTGACAAAAAATTTTTGAAATCAAAAGATCAATACATTAAAACAAAATTGTATATCATATTGTTTACCAATATCCACTCTGAGGTTATTTTTGTGCGGTTTTATATTTTATCAGCTATGTCAAACCTGTAATCATAGCTTTAGCAAAAATATGAGTGCAATTTTGATTATATAAAATACGCATATTTATACAGTATCGACAAGGTTAGATAACAGGTACATCAAACAAGGAAAAAATGGCTTAATATATCTAAAATATGAAAAAAATACATCAAATGACCTTCTAATACCAATTGAGGAATATTGAATGATATTTTTTACAGATATTTTTTTAAATGTGTACCAGTGATAGTTCATTATTTCTATTCATTTTATTAAAATTTTGGAAAAAATATAATATGAAATTTTATTTCATATTTGTAATGGTTGCACTAAAGAACCCAACGAACAAAGTCACCTCCATAAAATGGTTCAATAAATCAAGGTCAGATTTTAAAATTTATTTATAATGGTAAAAATAAACATGTATTCTGGTATCAACATGATTTCAAATTATAATACGCATAATTTCGCTGTTTCGTGAAACATAATACGTTTACTATACATGAACGATAAAAATATATAAATTAAATTTTGTACTACCAAATTGATAACAACATTTTCATTAATTTGTTAAAAATTAATTCGAAAATTTGTCATGAAAAAAATAGTACAAATCTCAGGTGATCTTTGACGGAGATCCTGGTTCATATGAAAAAGAAAATAATATGTAGCTTCTTTAAAGTTATTTAATAGTTAAACGATTGAGTGATATTTGGTCTACTCTGTATATATTTTTGATTTTATATTTTATAAATAAAATATTCCTTTTAGATGCTTTTAATTAGTACAGTGATTGCGGGTAACTTGGTTTCGCAATACGAGAAAATGTTTTTAATCAATTTTGAATTGCAATACGAGCAGTACGTACTGCATCACTTTCTCTCATACTGATCTGATAATTCTCCTCGACTGTCAATGCATTGAAGACATACCTTTTTGAAAAGAATTTGTTACTCAAAGTGTCGTTGATTATAGATAATGCTCCTGCTCATCCTCCAAACCTTGAGAACGACTTATTGGAGGAATTCGAGTTCATTAAGATTATGTTCCTTCCACTCCAGCTAATGTATCAGCAAGACATTTCAAACTACAAAAAGTCACCAAATACAGATAAGATCACTTCTGAAGAGGAGGATAAAGGGGCTGAGAAACCTCTTATTTCAAATGAGTTTAGGGATATCAGTAAAATATGGGAAATTTCTTATAAAAGCACCACTCCTAGCCATGAATATATTCAATGACAATGCGATGTCACATTTTCGCCAGTTCATCAAAAGGTTTCATTGGATAGGTTTCTAGTCACAATATTTCATTGAGTTAAAAATGATTTAACCATTAAGAATACACGGTTTAAACAACATATAAGACGTTTATAATAAAGTACAGAATTAATACTAAATGGAAATCATTTTTATTAAATATAAAAACTTATCCAGCTGCAGATTGCGACTCAGACCATAATCTACTTGCAAACATGAGGTTGAAACTTAAGAAAATAATCAAAACAAAAAATAATTCCCTTATATTGACCCCGCGAAAAATAAAAGAGTTCAGCAAGATTATTACTTATAGAGTTTATTGGTTAGTAAAAAATCCAGAAAAGAACGTATACACAGTAAAAAATCCAGAAAAGAACGTATATTCTTGATTCGATACAGCTCTGGAGAAACACAGATACCGATGCTGGTGGTCTAATTATACAACCAAATAAATATGTTGAAAGTGTAACTTTCGATGAGCATTACAGCAAGGGGTATAGTATAATGGTGGTTTTTACGCAGGGAAGACGCATTATTTATCGCACATACCTTACGCACAAAAGTGTAGTTCTATATAGTAATTTGTTTATTAATCGATATTCGATATTCGAACAGTTGAAAATGACGAATATTTGGAAACTATAGTTATATTTCGTT
The DNA here is from genome assembly GCF_051122295.1 of Plectrocnemia conspersa. Taxonomy (NCBI): domain Eukaryota; kingdom Metazoa; phylum Arthropoda; class Insecta; order Trichoptera; family Polycentropodidae; genus Plectrocnemia; species Plectrocnemia conspersa. The sequence goes on from NW_028277167.1 coordinate 12,573,626, forward strand.
GAAGATTTTCGTACACATAAATGACACAGAAGTATGTAAATTTTTTAAACTTAAAATGACATATTACAAGAATATAATTTATTCAAAGAAAATCATAACAATTTTAGCAACAATTGCAAAAAATAATAATTCCCTTATATTGATCCCGTGAAAATAAAAGAGTTGAGCAAGGTTATTATAGATAAAGTTTCTTGGTTAGTAAAAAATCCAGAAAAGAACGAATACACATCAAGGAGTCATATCAAAAAATTAACAGTCGGTAAACCTGGACTACTTCCAACCTGATCAAAAAAAAGTCAGGTAGATCAAGAATGTTATACAAAACATCATAGAGAAGTTCAGAGAAACTAGACATGACAAGAATAAACACATTATCGGCGCCAAAGGTCTATTTAGATCGCGATACCCACCCAGAACCATAGAAAATTAAGGACAGCTTAGGAGCCCCATAATAGATCTCGATAATCTTTTACAAAAATGGAAAGAATATTTCTCAGAATTATATAAAACAGACTTATCCAAGGAATTCAGCTTTGAAAGCTATTAATAAACTGAAGATGAACAAATCCACAGGTCGCGATAAAGTTTCAGCAGAAATTATTAATGAACTTTTAGGGTAAAGGTATTGCCATTTTGTATTATTATATATGTGCAACAAAATATGTCAAAGCGGAATGAGGCTTCAAGAATCAGTGGAACCTATTTTTATTTCCTTCCACCAAAAAGTGCACAAATTATAGAACAATTGCGTTTATCTCTCATACCAGTAACAACGATTGCATAATTATATAGGTTAGCAAATACCTAAAGAACAAGCTGGATTTTTAAAAGAAAAAATAACTAAAAAACAAGTACTCAATATTCACCAAATTATTATATCCTAATTTCTCACTGGCTTTGAATGAAACAACTTGCCATTTTATCGAGTCGTGGATGTTAATGAATGTGACTGAAGAATTTATTGTTGTTATAAATTTGAAAGATACAACTACCGGCATAAAATGCATGGACTAAAATTAACAAACCTAACTGGGATCAGTAAGAATATTAGAGCTGTTAAATTAATTTTTGAGCATAGAAAATGCCATAACAGAAAATTCGAAATTTTCGGAGCTTTTCATTTGTCATTATTTTTGTATGTGATGTCAGTTGTTATTAAAACGGTTAATGCAATAAAGGACAATTTACTTTTTTTACTCAAAAATTCGATAGTGAAGTCGCGGAAAATCATTTTTTTTTATGAATGAAAATTATCAGACTGTTCCTCAACAATGAATTTGGATCCATGTTTCTTTACAGATAGCACAATGAAATTAAACGAGCTTAACAAGCAGCTTCAATGTAAAAACAAATTGATCACAAATTTTAAGCAGACTATATAATGACAAGGGCACAGAAAAACTATCAAACTTGAGATACCCCGATGATACTACATTAATAACGAGAACTACCGACGAAATGAATGAGTTATTAAGCCACGTTGAAAGAAAGGGCAACCTCATAGGTCTCGAAATTAACAGATCCAAAACCAAAGCCATGATTATCGATAGAAGTTATGTACCCACGTGAAAAAATGAAACTACTACAACAACAAAGATAATAAATGACTTTGTGTATCTTGGATCTTTAATAAGTAAAGATGAAAGTTATGAACTCAAATTCAGAAAGCGAAAAAGAAAAATTGTTTAGTAAGATCCCTAATATTCTTCTCGTATCTTTATGCGTCTGAAATATGGATAATAAAGAAAGCAAATAGGAGAAGATTAGATGCGTTTTAAATGTGGTGATTGAGGCGTATGTTAAGAACACCCTGGACGACACGACGAACGAATGTCTCCATTCTAGGAAAATTTAATATTAAAGAAAGGCTCAATAATGTGCATAAAGAGAATTCTCCGTTTGTTACATGTCGCTCACGGAGGAGACAACAGCCTAGAGAGATAATAAAAAATATACGTGTATTTTGTATTAATCATTTATATAATGATTATTTATAAATTTCGGAACGAATGAAGTTTAATTTTCATTATTTCTTATGGGGAAATTAGCTTTATGTTTTATTATAATACGAGCATTTTTCTGGAACAAATTATGTGGATCCACTGTATTTCATTCCATACATTTTATTTTCTATATCAATTAATGTGTAGCCTGCACTTCCCCAAACTATATAAAAAAATACATACGCAGTCTAAAATAAAATCCAATAAAATCAAGTCAGTTGAACCAACCCTACTATTTTTTGAAATACAATACATGGTATCGTTCTTTCGAGCACAAAAATAAACTTTGTCTCTATATCGTGAGATTAAACCACCTGTTCGCCGTGTCACCGAGTCTGGGGGTAAATACATAGATAGTCGAAGCTGGAACGAGCTTCGGCTAGGGTTAGGGCACTCTGTCGACCCGAGTCCCATATCGAAAAGCGTGACATTGCGGCACCCTTGGCCTCGTAGGGCCGACGATCGCGTTATCGCTATTTTACTTTCCAGCTTACCACGCACTTTGCCGGTTGTTCTCTATATAACCATTCGACTTGCGGGCAATCGGTCCGACAACCTTTTCTCGTTTAATTCTCAAGCGCCCGCTTCTTCTGCTCGAAGAGCTTTGATTAAATTTCTTATTCTGATAATCTTGACGTCGGCTCATAATTGAAAATTTACGTTCCTCGATTCATTCTCGCAATAAACAATTCACGTTTGCATTTAAAACTACGTCTATAGGTTTATTTATTTATCTATGGGTCGCTGAAGCTCATATTGGATTGTGAATTATTGTAACGGTTCGCCTTGGGATGCGTTAAATATTTGAAACGACTGTCTGCTGTTTTTTTGCCTATTCTGAAAAACGCTGTAAAACAACGCAGAAAACCATATAAAGTATGATATCGAATGGAACATGATGTCACCGTAAGCAAACTACGAAAAAAAAGTTATTCGAAAGCAAATATAAAAATAACTTATGTACAATGGATTTAATTTTTTATTTCTCTTAAAAAGGTGATATTGAAATCGATCAAAATAGCTTCTTTGTTAAACACATTTTTAGCTCCCTAATATACTATTTTCAACTTCATAATAATAACAACAAAACATGTTTAAATATAACATTTTAAATATAGTACATTATATTTTTATGGTTCCATTAAATGAGTGTAATAAAGATCAATTTTATTTTTATAATAGCTTTTTGTTGGAACTGTTTTTTTTAAAAGAAATTTTAAAATAAAAAATATAACTTTAAATTGCCAACGAACGCCAAAATTGAATTACACCTTTTTTTCTATATGAAGAAGCTAATACAAATCCACATTATTTATAGTATATTTTTTTTAAAAGTGCTTAACAATTTAAATCGAAAAAATCCATTGCTTAGTTCGTTCTCAAGCGCGCCAAAACCAGAACTTCCCATAAATGTCAAATTTGCTTACATATGGCAACTCTTCTGTTATTTGTCAGGCGCGCGCTGGTACACAGTTTATTGCATTTAAATAAACAGTGAAATATGGTATAATCACAGCATTTTCTTACAAACGGTGTAGCACTTGAAATTATAGACAATATAAACAAAACTTTAAATTATAAGTGTGCCAGTAAGTGTCTGATTATATGAATAATATATCACAGTTATTCTAACAAAATTACTATTGACTTTTTATGATCTAATATTAAAAGACAAACAGCAGTGATTTGGAAATTAAATATATACATACCAAAGTTAATTAAACATATTACAATGTTAGTAATAAGGAAAAATCTCAAATTAGCGTTAACAAAAAGCTACATTTTATCCACTATACAATATCGTTTACAGTTAATTTTCAGAAACAATAAAAGGTCTAATAACATTTACGTATGTCAAACAATTAAAATATGACCTACAACTTATCAGTTTAAGAAGTGATGCCAATCTACGTGTTCAATTTAAATTTCTTTTATCGATAATATTAGTAGTAATAATGATAAGTTCTTATTGTTTTTAATTATTTTTCAGAACAATGATAGAACAGCTTTATGGCGACAAACATAAAGTGAATCATCTCTGCAAGTATTATCTTTTTATAAAGAATATACTACATAGGTTTGATGTAACTGAATATCCTGAATTTGGCTGTTCCAAAAGAGAAATGATTTCACAGAAGAAAAATTGATAAAAAAACCATGACGTAGAAACATATTTTTCACATCGAAATTAAAAATAATTCACTCTTAGATAGTTTGGCTATCGAATATTCCAGATATGCAATCACATATTTATAATCATTGTAAAATGTCGTCTTCTAGATAACATCTAAGAAACTAAACATTTATTGAACGGAACGATCTAGGTGAATTTTTTTACCGCAATAATGGTTTTAATCTATTTTATTTATATACCTTGGAGTATACAATAACTTACTCACTACCCTAAATATTATCACTATATGGCACAAAAAGCGTAAAAATCAAAAAGTCGAGAGCCCATGACTGACATTTTAGGACAAATATAAAATTAATCAAAAATTTCAATTATAGCCAACAATAAGATGACTATGCAAAAATGGAATCAAACTTCTCCGGCTAAATAATCGACTGCATCACAATCATCGTCACGCGGTGAAAGATAAAGTCTCCCAAATATCAATAGATTAAAAAATACGTTTTTAGCATGTATACGGTTTGATCGGCATTAACCTCAATCTTCATTCATGCTCGCGTTTAAAACGTACCTGGTTCAGTCAAACCTAACGTATATGTGCATTAAATCGGAAGCAATGATAATGATTATGTATTATAAAAGAAAAAACTCACTTTTCGTCCTCGTAGCCCGTCGACGGGAATTCAATATTTGAAGATTTCATTATGAAGATTGTTTATCTAGTTTAATCAATGTATTTTTATAATCCTTGCACATATTATGTATATATTTCATTTTCATAGTTATAACATACCTGGTTAATTTGCAATCCGATTATTCATATTCAGTCAATTCGAACAACGCACATTAAAAATTAATGAAAATAACTGTTGCATAACAAAATTGTTGACACTGTTGTCACGTTGATGTCGGCCATCTTGTTTTATATTTAAATGCTTATTTTTCATTGGTCGAAACAATAGAATGTATTACCGTTAGGATATCAATCGATCAAATTGAATTTTTATTTTTATTATTATAATTAAATATATTTCCTTTGTTTACGTGTATTATTATATACACCGTTCATACAAAGCGATACGATTTAAAGAGTAGAAGATTGAGCATAGAATATTTTGAGAAATGAAACTGGAAGCGGCTTAGAACAATTATATATAAGATAGTTCTCAGTCAAAAGCAGAATTCTAATTTGCCATTTTCAAGTTATATTCAAGTTATATAAAGTCAAGTCCACCTTATTTTATTATTAGTGAAACTCTTAGAAGACGAAAAATTAAGTCTTTTGTATTTTTTTAACAGGATATGCAGAACAAGTTTAATATGAAATGATTTGCTTAAATCCACCTTCATTACTTTGCCTAAAAATCCAAATGAAAAAGAATGCCAAGAATATAGAGCAATATATACTTGATAAGCCACATGCATATACTTCAAAATCATTCATAATAAAATACGCAATAAATGTAAGGAACATTCCACAAGACATTTAGTTTAATTTCAGAAATGGTTGACCGCAAGATAAGCTATTTAATGTAAACGTTCTTGTACAAAGATGTCTGTGTTTATGTGGTTTATAGATTATGAAAAAAAATCTAAAGGAAAAAGGTATTTATGATAAATAAATCCACAATATTAAAAACCTTTTAAATTCAGCGAAGACGTCTAAATTTGACGCGGTGTACGACAATAATGCATCTTATCACCTGTACTATTTAACATGTACTCAAAATCAATACTTTAAGAAGCTTTAGATTAGATCTGGGGATGGTATCCGTAAAGTTCACCGACTGGTAAATTCGTCGAATGGAAATACATCGATGCTATAATACAATTGATCGCCGATGATTTATTTATTAAAAATCATGAAATTTATCTTTTTAATATTTCCGTAAATAGTGACTCAATTTCAGTGAAATTCAAAATGAAATGATTTTTAACATATAGCGCTAGGATTTTTATCGCCGGCTTAATTTTTTTAATTCATAATTCTGTAAATTTTTCTTGTTTTATCTTTTTATTGTTTAAACAAATTTCATTTATCGAATTGTTTGGCAAAATCTAATGCTTCCACTACACTCTCTGGAAGTTGTCCGAACCGAAGCTACAACTGCAGTCAGCCGAGATCTACGACTTCGAGTAAGCGCCCACACTGTCGTAAATTTCATATGCCCGCGCGCTTCGCGGCGTGCATGACGTTCGGACGGCGGCTGCCGGCACGTACAGCCAGTATATTTGCGCGTGATCGAAAAAAGTGCCAAATAATCGCAATTTTTAAATTGTCATATTATTTAAATTACGCTATTGATAATTATAAAAGTTTGTCTGGGCACTCACCAATACAATATCAATGAAAACTTTTCGGTCGTAAATATTCAATTTGCACAAAATCTTTGTCGGCTTTTGCAAAATACCATAAGGCATAAAAATTATACTTCAGAATATGAACACCACATGTGTGACTATCCTAGAATTTGTCGCCATCGATTCTAAATAAGAATTCGTTATGGTGTGACATTTATGTAAACCGATCTAGGAAAATACATAAGGATATTCGAAACGATTTTTAAGCAAAATCAAGTACCACTAATTATTTTTTAATTATTTAATTTAATATGAAAAAATATAATAACGATATCTGTTAGAAGAATATACTATCAAAAATATAATTAATCCTTTTTGGTGCCCTAAAATATTCAAAGATGTCAGTAAGAGTCTGTTGAAGTCCCTGATAAGCATGTGGTATTATAACTTGACCACGATGCAGCGCTCGACATTCGTGTTAACCGAAATCGCATACTGAAATTGAAGCGAGTTACTCGTTCTATTTCAGTTTGCGAACCACCATATCATTATCTCTCTCATTCTCATCACTTAACACGCGAGAGAGCGAAAGGGGAAGTATATCACCAAGAGCAGCTCCGACTTCGGTCCCTTTGACTCGGAAAATATGCCGACAATGTTCGGAAGCGCTCGAAGCTGTCCAATTCGACTGAACCCACTTTACTTCCCGTTCTCGGTAACCTCGGACAAGTTCCGAGAGATTTGAGAGCGGGCAGAACCGAACTCGACCGAAGAAACCCACTATATTCTCCGTCCTTGGCCGACCTTGGTCAACTTCCAGATAGTGTAGTGCAAGCATAAGATTTAAATTTCCCTCATGATAATGCAATGTATAATAATTGTACACAATATTTAAATAAACGATAATGTGAAACTACATTGGGATTATTTCTTCCTGATAATATAACGCATTGGTATATATAGGTAATTGAATAAAATAAACGGATTTGATAAATATGTGATTACGTGCATGTAATAATAAAATAATAATAACGATGAGTTACGAAGCAACAGATGTGTGTTTAATTGGTATACGAAAAACTACATAATACGCGAAAACATTATATGTATAGATAAAAGCAGATCATATAAAATTACTGCTAATTTAAATCGATTATTTTACTTAAAAGTTTTGGGGAGCTCCAATTTTTTAACCATAAAGCCAAATTGTACCGTCTTTCAAACTTTACTTTTTAGTTTTTATTTTTGAAAAAATTTTTGGGTGAATATTTTTATTTTTTTAATATTCCTATTGCAATATAACTGTCAACGCAGCTAATAAGTAATAAATTTTTATTTTTATTTATTATATTATGTTGTGAAACACATTGATCCTTGTTAAAATTTTCTTTGGGTCACAAAATTTATCACATGTGGCCTCATTGCAGCCTCTACTAGCGAAAATATAATTTAACTGATAGCCGCTGGTGAAATTATATGCTGCTTTAAAATGTCTATGAAACTCAATGTGACAGTTGCGAAACATACATATGCTATTCAAACCCAAACCTAACCTAATGAAGTTTTTGAACTTTCATTAGATCAAGTCCAAAATATTTCTCTCAGGGGAAAATAAACGGGAAACCCTCTACGCAGATTCCACTCCTAGGATAACTTAAATACAGGCCTGCCGAGAAGGAGGGGGGGGGGATATGGGACAAATTTCTGGGGCCCGACTCTGGAAAAAATCAGTTGTTTGAGATGTATGTATTATAGTAATGTATTTCAGGTATAAGTTCCTTGAGCTATTTTATACATACAATAAATTAAAGGAACGGAACATTGCCTTCAAAAGCACCCAATTTCTAGGTAGTACTTTCATCATAAACATTATTATTCAAAGTAGTTTTTTGACGCGGCTCCATTTGTGTTAAGATTTGTTTGTAAATTAATGTTGATTCTAATGCTTTTTGAACGTTTAAAAAATATTAGACATAAGAGGAAGTATCCAACGAATGTAATTGATTTAAATTTTCAAATCGAATAGCTAAGGAAGAAGCAAAGAAATAACGAAAAACTAACAATTTTGACAACTGGATTTAATGCAGCAAAATAAATAATTAATACATTCAGTATCATGTGATTATTCCTAGAAGAAAATTTAAAATAACAGTCTCGAATCTATCCCGAAAATATTTTTTATAATATGTCATTTCAGTAAAATATATTTTTACCAGTGAAAATATAAATTATTTTGCAGGTGCTAGTACAATTATATGATTTCAATTTCAATATATTCACCATTATTTATTTACATTCGATGTATAAATGTTACAATGAATATGTATTTTTGGTAAAAATACATTTTCACCAGTCTGAAGTTCATTGCGTTTGCGCATGAGTCCATTGGCATTCCAAGCCATTTATAATACGAATTACGAATATTAAAGTGTGACGTGTGACAAAAAAACGAGAAGTGCAAGGAAACATCAATATAAAAAAGCTTTGATATCTTAGGAATAAAATACAAATTTAACTAATTCGTGATTTAGTGGGAAATAAACGGAAGAAGTATAAGCAAATGCCGATTCTCATGGCTACACAATTTGAGAGAGAGAGAAAAACAAAATCGCCAAATATGGGCATACCACCGATAAGAGATGGTACGAATAAATAATTAAATCAATTATTTTTTTCTGATTATTATTGTATGTAATCGCTAAAAATGGCATTAAGTTCTACCATAAGTGACCAAGGGTACATAATATATTTTTTACTAGACAAACTTTGTCGGGCATCGGTGCACACCATGGCACAATGCCATGACCGGTGAACTGCCCTACCATTAAAAAAATGCTGCCGACCACTGGCTTAGGATGCCTAAAAAAACAATGGACTGTAATAAACGAATTTTCCTTTAAATTTCAAAGAAAAAAATAAAGCTACTTAGTTCTAAAAAAATTCACTAAAATGTTTAATCAACCAATACACCCATTTCAATAATCGACAGCTTATCGCGGCATTTATATTTCGAAAACAATTTTATTTAATCATCGTTTCAGGGCCAAGGCTGCACGTGAAATAAACAAGAGATAGTGGAAATTTTCGATCGTATTACACAATACGTGTTTTGTTAGACAGTTACACAATTGTAGCCAGTAATCTAACTATAATGCGGATTAATAGAATTTCGATTGTTTACAGGGGGAGAGAGTGGCGGATTGCGATGTATACGCGTCGGTGCACGTGTGTCGTTGCGGCACGTTGCGCAACGTTGACGGGCGCCGAGTGCGCATGCGTCATGGCCCGACGCTGCACCTGACATTGCAGCGGCGCCGGGACGCCGCTAAGGTCGGGGTCGACACACTCACTTCTGGCAAACACCACAGGGCCTTTGTTACTAGCCGTTTGCTTAATTTAATTCCGAAGATTTTCGGCAAATTTTCCGAATTTTCATAATTATTTTCCTGATTATAGTAGCATAGAAACCGTTGAAAAAACAATGGATACTTAACCTACTACAACAAATATTTTTTTTACATAATTTATTCAATTAACTCCCCATTAGTTTAATTACAGCTTGACATCTTTTTGACTAGCTTTTTGACAACAGTAAAACCGAGAAAATGTTTGTTGAGAAGCTGGCGCAGGAAAGACGTCCGTGGAAGATTTCTGATTAGTGTGGCAGCGACAGTATAGCGGAGATTGATTCCTCTCTGCCGAATCTGCTCCTTCGAGTGTCGACCGGTGTCTCATTGGAGAACAAGCTTAAGTATTCAGGGCTGCAAATAAATGCATAAAAGTATATGTGAGCGTGTTTTTAGCATTGCAAATATTTTTTATAAAAAATATTATGATTCACTTGATTCATCAGTATTTTTTTTTTTTTAAATACTAATTTGAATGTAGTTTAATTGTTAGTGATATTTTTGTATTATAATATTTTGAATATATTAAATGAATAAAATAATAATTCATTTGTATTTTTCTTCTCAATAAATTTATTTTTACCTAATATAATATATTTTACAGTATAACCTCGACTTACAAGTGACTTGATTTTACGAGTGAAGTTTTTTTTAATTTGACTCTACATGCGATCAAAAAAACGTATTGCGTAAGTTAAAAATAAAATTTATCATTAATTTAGATAGTATGTATTATATTTACCATTTCAATTGTTATTAATCCAATGCATTAAAATGTCAATATTTTAATGAGTAAAATTGTTTTGCCATACGAGTAATTTGAGTTTCGAGCTCCGTTATGGAACGAATTAATTTGTTTGTAAGTCGATGCACCACTGTGTTTCGAATTGTTTACAACATATAATTTATTTTGTACATCTAATATACAAACAAAATAAAAAAAATTTAATTTGTGTATATTCTCAAATATAATACAACCGTTTTTGTGCATTTCATTATCTATTTCTGGTTATTTTACCATGAATTTATAAGCAATAAAACTAGTTTTTTTTGCATAATTTTAAACAAATATTTATTTTTTTAAATAAAAAAAATAAAACATACATAAAATATTAATACATTTGTAAAAATGTTTCAACTTGATAAGTGTTAGCCCATTTTTTTAATACATTGATATTTTCTATGAGATTATTATTCAAGCTTTTTTAATACCTAATATAAGCGATTCATCACGATATTCATCCATAAAATTAGGAAAAGCTAGAAAAGCTGAATCTGTGATGATCATTTGGAATTATAATTATATAATAATCACAAATTCTGAACCCAAGTCTTTCGTGTAATATAATATTTAGCAGTCACTCTTTCATAATGCTGGTTCATAAATCACTACAACGAGGTAAACACAATCAACAGCTACTAAATAGTTTTGAGACACCAGACTGAAATTAAAGTCTGTAAATAAGAGATTTTATTAAATATAAACTATTATTACAGTTTTTCAATCAATATGTCACTATGCACGATATAGCTCTTTTTTATTTTAATAATGAGAGATTATGAAAATCTAGGACTTTCTTTTTGGACATGATATAAATTGAAAAACACCAGGTCCATATGGGTTTTTAACCTAGGTAGGCTATCATGACGCATTGGGAAAACCAATTAGGTCACGACGGTCATAATTTTTTTTAAATAAAATAAAATAGCATTGTGAATATTGTAATTAATTTTGAAACGTTCAACAGATATTATATTAACATCAGTTTTATTGCAAGACGTTGATCCATAAGATTAATTTACTATCAGATCGATGCAACATTTTTTATATGATTAATAAATTAAAGTTTTGAAGTAGTAAAAACACATATACAAATTTGGATTCGTAAGATCGAATGACTTACCCAATCTTCAAGTGTCCAATCTCGGTGTTGCCGAGCTCATTCATAAGAAGCCACTTCTTTGCTCCCACACATTTTATTAACCAGATAGGTCATTAAAATCAATTTCTATATTAAAATCGCAAAGATAGAACCCAAACCATCGAAGTTGCTGTTCTATGACAGAACTCATTTTTTTTAACTTTACCATAGTTTTACAAAGATTGATCTGCTTAAAAATCACAAACAGTAACTGACTAAGTGAAGTGGCAAATAAATCTACTCTCAAATGACACTTTAATGGCTAACGACAATCGACATACATATTTTTATGAATTGATAAAAATTAAATAGATGTGTTTTTGTATTATATTTTAAAAAGATAATATTAAATGATATATTATGCAATGAAAACAATGCTATTAATATTTTATAAATAACTTTAAATCGCAGACACTTTTATATATAATATCGAAATTATATAATTTTATGTATTAGATAATAATTATTACGAACATTATAATTTTATAACCATTTTATTTTTTACATTTTTTTAATCATTCAACAATCAATAACATACCCTATATTACAACAAAACGCGATAAGATATTTCGCATGACATTGAATTTCATTAAGTTAATCTTAAGGTCAGATAGCATATCGCCGATAAGATATATTTTTTCACGAAATTAGCGATTATCACGTGTAACAATCGCAATAATAACGCAACTTATTTTAGTAAACAAATAAGTATCGTCACTGTTTCCTAAGGTAGATGCAAGTTCTACGACCTGGTTAACTAGTCATGGCCCTGCACGAGGGCGAATGCCACTGAACTGTCTCCCCCTGCCGGTTGCCATGGCTACCGCCGACCGGTATTTCGACCCCGTGCATACACCCACCACCCTCCGTTGCCACCCACTAGCGGTACCCCACATCATTCCAAAACCAACTTTTGCCTACGTTTAGAAAAGCGTTCTTATGGTTGCACTGTGCTAAGCGTTTGCCACTTTTACTATTGACCCAACGCATACCATGATGATGGAAAATCTGAAAATATATCAACCTATATAATTTCATTTCATTGCTTTCAGCAACCTAAATTGTTAAAGCATAGAGAGCTCTTAAACCGACGCGCGTCGTTTTAAAACATTGCGTCAAAGCCAACGCGTTTGCCAGTTTCTCAAACTGTGTATATAATATAATATTTTACATATATGTTTATCGATAACAATTGCATTCTTTATTGTTTTATTAACACACTTTCCGTTTATTTCTCAACGTAAATGAGTTAAAAATAAAATAAATATTGTTGATTAAACTTACTAATTAATCATAAAAAAAATACATACGCGCTCATAATTCTATGCTATTCGCTCGTAAGGAAGCAACCATATTTTAAACAAATATAAATTTAAAATACGTTCGCTGGATCTTTAATTCTACTAAATATATATCTGTTTTTTGTGAAATGCTGCGAATGTAGAGAATGAAACAGACTATTTCTTCTTAAATTTAACAGCTTTTAAGTATGGCTGAAAAGGCAGATGAAACTAACAAACGAAAAAGTTAAGTTGGTCTGTTTTACAGTATTGTTTAACGCTTATTTAAAAACAAATGTGTTTCATGTTTGTATTTATTCTGTATTGAAAAGCAAAATACTGCAGTCGTGAGATTTCAATTTGTTCATTAAATCTGAACTATTGTTTTATTGCGACATTTGCTCAGCAGTGTTTTAAGTCAGTAACTAATACCTAAAAGTCCTTGGTTTGAATCTCATATGAACCCTAGTGCTTTTCAATTTCTATAGGAAGCTCAAAATTAGTGATTATTATTTAATTATAATTCCATAGATTAGGTTTTCTTAGATTTTTTTAATCTCACAGATGACTATTGTAATTAATAATTAAAATAAAAGTCATCCATCGTGACATATATTGATTTTAAGCTGTAGTAATAGTTTATAATTAATAAAATAAATGTCACTATTTTATAGAATGATTTTAATCTGGTGTCTTACTGCTTACTTAGTAATTGCATTTAATTTAGTAAGTAGATCACCAAAACACGATAAAAAGACATATATATATATATCAACTTAGGGGTTGCAAAATTCAGAAAAATAATTTAGGTGTCTCACTATTTACTTAATAGTTGTTGATTGTGTTGACCCCGTTGTAACGCATTTGTTTATCGCCTGACATGTTGGAAGACTCACAATAAATAAATATATTAGGCCAATGATATTTTGTTGTTACTGTGATGTTATATTTTTGGTTACAATATTCATGATTAGTGGCCGAGTGGTGTGAATGATGCGATTTGTTAGACTCCGGAAGAGTTGTTTGATATATGTATGTTATTGTTTAGCTAACAAAAATTAACGTAACTTTAAAGTTTGACATTTATAGGGTACCGTCTGATAATTACAAAGGATACGTACAACAATGTTTATTCGATGCGTGGCCAATAGTATTAATTTATGGTTTTCGAAAGTCTGCGAGGCTATTGTGCAATTCTAGGGTGTTTCTAAATTTTTTGTTAAGCTGAACCATTGTTCTTGTAGTTCGAATAATATATACCCATAAATATATATATCATCTCTAATACACGTTGATGCTTTTTTATATATATATATAAATATTAAATACGAATTTTATTTCACATTAAAGCACGATACATTATGTTCTAAGGTAAGTCTATCGCTCCACAATGGTTTGTTCTTTGTTAATTTACCCCAGGGAGATATAAAAAATTTAAATTAACTTACTCTTCGTCTGAAAATTTATTCAAACGAATACTTTAAGAGGTCGTAAACATGTTCCAAAAACCTGTATAATCAAATATAGCCTAAATTTTTGTTGGCATATCAACACGTTACCGACGCGTTGACCTTAAACCATAGCCTAGAGGTTAAAAGTGAATGTGCCCGACTACCCCAACAGAAATTCACCCCTAAAGCCTCCACGCTGGCGGCGAACGAGGGAGAGAAAGAAGGGATGGGAAAGGCAGATAGGTAGATGTCGGACTCTCTATATTTAGACAGGCATTTCCAAATTTGGAAGAGTATTAATTATCACAAAACATCAACAAATATATATATTTATATTTACGCAAATCGATTAAAATAAATATCGATTGGAACGAGGCACATTGAAAAATATAATTATAGTACATAAAATAAAATATACTCATATATATTTTCATGTTATTGAGTAGAATGTGTGTATGAAAAAAATATTTAATAAAAAACTCATTAAAATTATAAATGTCTGTCTGACTCACCCCAACGCCTTTCTTCCCTCTTTGAGAGATAGAGGGGATTGCACTTTGGAAA
This sequence comes from Plectrocnemia conspersa, assembly GCF_051122295.1. Lineage (NCBI taxonomy): Eukaryota > Metazoa > Arthropoda > Insecta > Trichoptera > Polycentropodidae > Plectrocnemia > Plectrocnemia conspersa. Next base: position 12,588,688 of record NW_028277167.1, read on the forward strand.
TGTCTCACCCTTAGTCGAACAACAAAATCGTAAACTTAAGTCTGAAGTTTAACCATCCCCTTTTCGGGCAAATAGCTTAGATGAAAAGCATGGGGCATGCGAAATCGATATCCGATTACTTTTTCTATAAGTTTCCACGTGTGACTTTGTCTGTGGGCGTATGACACGTATATAAATATATATGTCCATTAATATTTATATAATTGAAATCAACACAGCAAATTATTCTGTATATTAATTAAAAAAATATTTTTGTAGTTCTTTAAAAATATTACATTAAAAAAATCATAGTGGCTACAATCCTACTGGTCAATAGGAGAGCGCAAAAAAACAATTATCCCTTCTCAGAAGTCAAAAATCCACGTCAAAAGCAATAAAATGGTTTCGTCGCCGTCGCAGTGAGAACGCTCGTTATCGGGCGTTCCCACTGCGACGGCGCCGACACTATTTTATTGCTTTTGACGTGAATTTTTGCCTTCTAGGAAGTGATAATTGTTTTGCGTTCTCCTATTGACCAAAATTCGGTTTAAATATACTTTGATCAGCGCTCTTATATTAGAAGTCCATAGTAATATCGGTAAGGATAGCTATCATATTTTAAAAAATATTTTCGGGATAATACAATCAAATTACTGATAATACAAGCTGGTGCTGTTGTTGGTTTTTCGTTATTTCTTTGCTTCTTCTATAGGTATTCGATTTGAAAATTCAGATCAAATACCTTAATTTACTGCTAGTAATTTACTTTATTTAAATATTTCCTCTCATGTCTAAAATTTTGTAAACATTCAAAATGCAATAAGTCAACAATAATTTGCAAACAAATTTTAACACAAACGGTCAAAAAACTACAATCTGTCCCTTTGAATAATAATGTTTATTGTGAAAGTACTACCTAGAAAGTGGGTGCTTTTGAAGGCAATGTTCTGCTCCTTTTATTTCATGTATGTATAAAAAGAGCTGAAGGAACTTATACCTGAAATAAATTAGTACATACATCTTAAACAACTTTAGTTTAGTTCATATTCATTATTTGAGGTTGGTTTTTACTTTTTTTATACACATATTCTTGCTATGATTTTTTCCAGTCAGGCCTCAGGAATTTGTCCCCTCTCCCTGCCCCCTCTCGGCAAGCCTGTATTTAAGTTATCCTAGGAGTGAAATCTGCGTAGAGGGTTTCCCGTTGCCTACTACGCCAAATTTTTGTGGATAGATAGATAGATAAAATAAAATCTGAAAAAACGTTCTATGAGGGCCTATTTATCTATTAATTTATTTTGATCAAAATTGGCTGCAATCTGGTAACACTAACGTGACGGCAGCGGAGGGCAGCACATTATTTTTGTGCACCTTGACGAGACGACAACAGCCGGTGGTGCCTCGTCTACCGTTCACTCGCTTATATTACTATGTAACATCATTTGTTAACTATTATAAGCTTTTTAATAAAATAATACTTTAGCGGCTCAATCTGTGTGAAATTGCCACCCGTCACTATCTATCTGCCAAAGTTTTATTGATATTTGGCAAATATAAATACGTTATTATAAAATATAAATATTCAGTATCTAGTGTTAGTTAATAAAAAGTGTGTCCGTTTATTTTACTTTCCAGTAACAAGTATTCTAATTTCCTGGCGATAAAAAATACATTTCAGCTAAAGAAAAATCTTTCATTGAACGTTGACGTAATCCTACTAACCTTCATGGTTTTAAGATTCTAATCTCAGATTGTGCTATGCCTTAGTTGTAATGTTCAAGGATGTCACGTTTTCGATAAGAGTCATAGAAGGTTTTGTATAATATAACAAGATTTGTTTTACAAAGCTCTCGATATGACTTTATAAACACGTATATTTTTTATAAGATGTCTATTTCTGCGATTATTTAATAATTTATCTGTATGATATCTATAATTTATTAATATACAAAAATAAAATATTGATTGATGAATGCAGAAAGCATTCGCAATACATAAAAGCATTTTAATATATTCGTTTCCTCATTGCATAGAAAAAGAGTAAAGGGATTATTATATTTTTATTAAATTTTTTATTTATCTCAAACTATAGTTTGTCACATTTGCCTTCTTATGAGCGAGTTAGTTTGTTTCTAGATTGCGTTTTAAATGTAAATTTTGATACATTTTAAACTGTTCTTTCTAATCTGCTAATAGAATAACATATTGACTAACAAAGTACTTTCGGTATATTTAAGCATTTATAAATTAAACTGTATTTTTGTAATTCATATGGATATGTTAAATTTATATGTATGTAGTATCAATATAATAGCTACTGAATTAGTTATCGGTATGACGGTTAAAGTCAAGAAAATAGGTTAAAGGCTACAAGCGCGCGGTCAGAATCAGCACTATCTTTTTTTCAACCGCATACTAAATATTTAAGCGACACTCTTGAGTTCGATTTTCACTGACTTGATATGTTTATTACATTTTTGACGATTAAACTATAGCTTAATTAAAAGCGTTCAAATCATTTCTTAAAATAAAAAAACAATATTTTATTATAAATAGTTGTCAAAATAATATTGAATGTAAATATTTTTTATTGTTTCACAATTTATGAAAAAGAACGACGTTATTTTAACAAAGTCGTTCGGTTTTTTAATATTTATATTAATAAAATAGTCTTGTATGAAAACATATTTTTGGTAAAAACAGTTGTTTAACGCATATTTCCCATTTTATTATATATTTCACTCCAATAGGGAGTGTAGTTACTTTATTTTTCACTTGCTATAGTTCTACATATTCTAACTGTTTATTTGCAAAAATATTTTTCGACAAAAATGTCAGTTATTTTTGCCTTAAAGTCTCAATTTTATTCGCGAATTATCACTGTTTTTTATGAAAATACTTTAACATACAAAAAATATTTTTATTCAAAATAAAAAAATCGATTACCATTGCCATTATTTCATTGTTTTTGTAATCAATTAAATAATATGTACAGTGCCAAAATAATATTGAAATAATGTGATTTTATTACGAGTGAATTTTTTTACGACCGAGGAACAGTTTTGTTGGCATTAGAATATATGTGAATTTCTCTATAGCATCTAGACCGATATTAATTGACGCATATTTGAGTCATCGGCATGTAAAGTGTTTATTTACATCTTAAACTAATATTATTGTAAAATACTGCAAAATTTTAGACACAGTTTTTACAGCAGGATTGAATCTCGCAAACCACCACTTTCAGTCAGATTTAATATTCTTAGTTTTATTATAATTGTACTTATAAAATACTATATTTATATAAAATAATCATTCTAGCATTCCAACGAAAGCATTAATATCTAAATAATAAATTTGATGTAACATAATGACATAACCACTGTATTTAAACTTAATATTTTTCCATTCCACCTAAATTTTCTTAATTCTTCGGATTAGCATAAGGTCAAAACCTAAATTCCGAATAGGAAAGAATGCTGATGTGTCAGTAACCTTTCACCAGAAAGGTTCTAGGTTTGGGGGCGACAACCGCAGCGCCCCCGCGTCTGGGGCATGCCCCGCGAGATTTGTACCTTGTTAAATCGAGACTTATTCCTATTATAAAAGGCAACTTTTACCGTTCGCCCCACAGTCAGAAAACTGTTTACCAATTTAATCAAAAGGCATTCGATTCAAACGACAAACGTTCGTTTTATCCATTCTTTGGGCGATGAGCTTTCATTTCATACATATACACAACACTACAACAATAAAATTAATAAGCTAGCAAACAAAGGTAAATAAACCCTTTAGCAATGAAAATAATGCATATTGTATAATTAATTTATTAAAAACAGTCTTCCGATGAAAAAAATAATATTAAGTGGCAGTTTGTGTTCAGTGACATGAGCCACTTTAGCATTTTGCCATTTTAGACGCATTAAATGCTCATTTGCTGCTCAACCAAGATACTTACGATTTTCATTCACAATTTTTGTTTATAAAAAGAGTCAAGAAAGAGATTTTAAGATGGTTTATTTTTACATAGCCTGCTTATCATTTATTGACTCAGCGATTCTCATATCGCAACTATTCTTTAGGAATTTGTAGCAGAAATAGATATATTTAATAACATATTATTTTTTTACACTCTAATATTGAATATAATGTCCTGCAGTTGGTTTAAAGATATATTTTATAATATACATGCATGTTTCTAAGGATTTTACGATCTTAAGAAAAAGGGGTAGAAAGTTTAAATCAAACAGAAATAGTACATACTGAAACAGCCCTGTACCCTATGTACTAGTACGAGATTAAAAATGGCGTCTACGCAGGGGCGTTTCAGTGTTTTTCCTCAGCTTGTTGCTTTGTACATTGGGGGAAGTCCAGGGGCACAAGGGTGACTGTCTGGAGACCTCAATCTCGATGTGACCTTCCTGCAACCTTTCCTCCCCTGTCGGGTACATTTGCAGCATCCCTACGGCTACTCTCATCCCACTTTCCTAGCAAGCAAGCCCGCAGTGGAACTACGCCAAGCGTATGAATTAATTCGTATAATAATTTCGATTACCAAGAAACTATAAAATTTATTTATCTAATGCGAGAGCGTTGACTTAGTTCGTAATTTATATATTCGAAAAAATATAAATCATTCACAGCATAATAAATATTCAACGCTGTGTATCGTTGAACCTAAAACATATTAATAAAATCACTTTTGTATGAAATTTATATTTTATTTTTTCGATTGTGAGTGGAAAATCTTAAAAAGTTTCGATACTTTCCACTAATACGTCTTTATGGCCATAGTTGAGGTAGGGGTCTGTTGTTTTCATCGGCTTCTAGTAAATTACAAAGTTTCTCAATTACAGAAATAATATAACTTAAAGTACACTTATATAATGTATATTTAAGATATTTTATTTTGCTCTGGGGAAAAGTCTGAAAGACTAGTTGAAAAAAATATATTAAATTATAAAGAAAAATATAATAATGTATTGAAATATTTTCGATACATTATTATATTAGATCTTTATGCTAGTAAAAATATTATTATTATATTTTAAAAGCCTTAATGTTATTATTCAATTTATTTTATGATATCGGGAATAAAAAATAATTGACCAAAAAAATCGCTTATAAATCAAAAGCAATACTATCTACTACTTTCATCTTTTGAGTATCATTCGTTGCAATAATTTAAAAAAATATGTAGAGTTCCTTAAAATAGTAAAAAATAACCTTTTTTTATAAATGGAAAATGAAAATATAAAATATTGCTGTATTTTATATTATGTTTGAAATGGTAAATATAATATATTGTAGGGGTTTCAATAATGGTAATTGATAATATAAATCGGCAGAATACCCAGAATAATAGTCAATTGTCACAAAATGTTCTTCATAAGCTTCAAAACTCATATAAGCATTGTTGGAATTATCAGACGATGGACAAACATGGGACCTTGAACCAACTTTCACTAAAGCAGATAATTTAAAGGTGAAGTTAGCCCTTAACGCGATTATCTTTCAATGTGCCTCATATTCTATGGTATTCGTCCAAGTATCAATAAAACAATGATGTTACAAAATATCAATTAGTCTGAACTTAAACTAGTGTTACAAAAATGTTACACATTTCTAGGATAATACCATTTTTATACTTTCAACTTTAAAAAAATTGTATTGTTTTTGCAACCGTTTTTTCTCTGCATTTCGAGGGTAATTACGACGTGTCTTCTAGACTCTTTATGTCCAAATGATCGTTTTTTCCTCTGGACATTACGAGAGCTATTGTGGTGGTTTGTTCAGTTGTAATCTTTATTTATATTACGCTATTGTCATGTTTACTGCACTAGTTTATGAATAAGACAAAAACCCCCACAGAAGACAAAAAACTAAAAATAATATTCTAAATTGTACGAAACACGATGCCCGACATTTCTTCTAATATTTATAAAAATCTAGTTCCATTATTATATTTATATTATATTTTTCAAAATACTTATTTTTAATTTACATAAAGAAACATTTTACAAAAAAAATGTAATCTATGGAAACTGAAAGCATTCTATTTCTCTTTCATTCCTAGTTTAACTTTCTCCACATCGATCTCTAGAACTGTATCGGCCGAGAAAGAAGCAATCGGCGAAAGCAACGTGAGCCGGAACCTACCCATTTTTCCGCGGTTTGTGGAACCACCGCCGTAGTGGTAGTAGTGGTGGTAGTAGGGATACTTGCACGTAGGTGCATCTAGCGCTAAAAGCAGTTCATTCGCCGTCTGGCCCCAACCCCCGTCGAGGGATCGATGGCCGCGTGCCGCGTGCTTGCACCCCTGCCTGTTGGGGGCCCCCAGCGGCGGTTGAACCCCCCTGCCCCGTCTGTTCGTGACCCAAATGACTCGTAAACCTGTCGTTAATTCCCACCAGTCACGCCCGACAGTCGTCCGGGTCACGGATATGTACTGCGCCTACCGGAACACCGGAAAAGCGTTGACCCATGCGATTATGCTAAAAATGGGATTCATCTTATGCGACCTGCTATTTAATTTTATGGATAATATTAAACCTATCATAAATTCCATTATGAGACTGGCAAAAAAATTCTATCTACGCAGCTTGGGTAGCTAGACATGCACATGTATTAAATTTTGTATTTAGAGACATTATTTTTATCGCAAAAATGCATATGTAAGTCTTTGCTGCTATGAACTATATTATGTTTAAAAAATAGAGACACAATCAAAGATTTTCGTTAATTAATATGTTTTGTATTTAACGCTTGCTTTCCATTATGATTATAATTGCTCCTGTTTTAATTCGGTTGATTTTAATTTTCTACCGTTCCAAATATTTATTTAAGATTTTTCTAATTTATTCGCGATTGGTTTATTTACTTGTCGAAATATCTGTGTCATCAGCGGACATAGATAAAAGAGTATTTTTTATTTTTGCGATATGGTTCGTATACAAGACCAAAAGAAATGGCCCGAGCGAACTTCCTTGAGGAACTCCAACTTCCTGGAATTTTACGCGGTATCGAATGTTCAATATTTAATGAAGCAACATAGATTCTACTTCTCAGGTATGAACGTATGCCATATGTCAAAAACTCTTTATATCTAACATACAGACCCATATTCTTTTTCATATTAAGAGTGATTTTCGCGGAAACTAAACTGTTCATTAATCATATTTAATTAATAGATGTCAGTTTGCAGCTGTGGCCGGTTTTTTATAATAGCGCATTTTTATAAATAAAAATTCAAATCTCTGCCGTGACTTGAACCCGTGACTTTTGGGTTATCAGTCTATTCCTTACAGTCTACGCTATTTCGACATAATTCAATATTATAAAAAATACAATAAAAAGTAGCTATACTATTTATTTTTATTTTAAATGTTTTTAAATTTAATATTTGTATAAAGTTTTATTTTAAATATACATGCCATTGAAAAGACTACAACTTAGTATGCTCAAAATAATATAATCAGTCTCTAGACAGACATTATTAGTATTACATCAAAAGAGATTAATAAAAATCGATAACAGCCATTTAGAAAGTCCATCAAGAATAGACGATAATGTCCTGGCTGCAGAAATGGAAGCAAATTTTACTCAAACTATCTATCAGCTGACCGAGAAACTAATCCAACCCGATTCAACAGTGCATAGACACATAAAGAAGATTGTAAAAACTGTATGAACAAAGGAAAAGAAGTGCGAATCCGCATATTCTGGATCTTAAAGTTAGTCGCCTTTTCTCGATCATTTGACGAAGAAATAGCTGCTGTACTACAACATCTCGAAGCCCGGGCTCATTGTAAAATTACTTATCTTATGCTGAGATTGCAAAAGGATTGTACATTATGAAACTCTTAAGCCTGGCCAATAAATCTAAAGAATTAGAGCAAGCTTATATTGTGATAGAAAATAAAAAAACGTCAGCGACAGTGGATTAGTTCTGAAACACAACAATGCGCGTCCCCATGTGCTTTTATCTCATCCACCTTATTCTCCAGATCTTGCTCAACACCTAAATGGAAAAAAATCAAAATGCAGACGATGTGAAAAGAATATAGGAATATTTTCGATCAAAGTCTGTAACAGTTTATATTAATGGAATAAAAATATTGACCGAAAAGTGGGAAGGTAATATTTTTAGAATAAAACTATATTTTGTATCAATAAAATAAAAATATACATTTAAATGTGTTTTTTTTGGTTCATTATAAAAACGACGACATTTAAATGTGTTTTTTTTTTTGGTTCATTATAAAAATTATTTCGGGATTATGTAATATATTTTTAATATTTATTTTTTCGACATATATATTTATATTTTTATAGAACGACTACACATAAAAAAATATTTTTAAATAGCAAATGTTTGTATAATATAATTAGTAAAAGTTGTAGTATTTTAAGATGCTATCTTAATCTAGCAAAATTTTAAATTAAAAATTTAATAACTTGAAAATCTATGTCACTGTTCACATAAAAAAATTGATAAGAAAAATTAGAATATTATTGGATAATTTTATTCTTAATATTAAATTATAATAAAATTATTTCTTTCATATTGAAATATAATATAAAATATGCTACTTATTATTATTTATTAGATTATTAATAAATCTTGACCTACGTTCTTGGATCACGGTCACGAAAATGTATTTCTTATGTTATATAATATTTTGTACGGGGCTAACATTCTAGAACTTTATAATGTATGTAATATACGCATGTAAAATTGAAGAACTTTCTCAGAAAATTTTCGATTTATTCTGTATTATTTATAATTCCATCACAATATACAATGTACTTCAAGATGAGTGTTATTTAAAATGCTTTCACATAAGTGCAAAAAAGTAGAAAATTATTAAACATACTTAAATATAATGCAAATGTTTAACTAAAAACAAATATTTTAATAATAAGGTTCATATCAGTACGCTGACGTTGAGTGAAAGTTGACCTTCATCTCGTATAGATAACATTTTTTTAGTAAATCAGTTTTGACCTCTACAAATCATGACCTCAGACACTATGCAAGATAGTCGCCCACTGCAAACATGCAAGAAAAACACATCCCCATATTTAATCTACTACACAGAATAGGCCTAATGCCAAAATTGTGCATTGTGGGTGTGTGTGAGTTAAAATTTAATGCGACCAGACGTATAGCTAGCTTGTAGGGTAATACGCTCCCCTAGGATAGGGGAATTCGCCTGTTTTATTGTCGCGTCTTTATGAAGATATACGGTGGCTATGGTGGAAAACTGGAGGTGCCCTTTAGCCGAGGAAGGTCATATCGTCCAGCGCTGGAGCCCCCCTGTCTGAGGCTTTTTGGCGAAGGGGAGTTTTGCAGGTGTGGAAAAATTATACGGATCCCCTACTGCTCTGGGTGAATGTTAGCTGCCTCTGAAAAGTGCTTTGTGATCACACAAAATAATTAATTTAAACTGCGTGGTTTGTACAATTTAGGTGTAAAAGCGTGTGTGGGTGCAAATAAATTTAATAAAAATAAATTAGGTTAAATGTTGGAATTGTATGAATGTGAATCGAAATGTTTTCTAAATTGTTTGTTACCAAAAAATGTATTAAATAATAAAATTAAAGATATCTTTCTTTAAAAATGTAATAGAAAGGAATTTATTATCACGCAGTAAGATAATTTCTAGTACCTGATCAATTTATTTCATAAATAAATACATTACATATAATCAATTAGTTCAATGTATTTTGTATTATGGATCTGATTATGAATTTGTATATTGTGTATGTATTGTACAGAGGAGAGTGAAATTAAAACCTTAAATATGTATATATATAATATAAAGACTCTATAGGGTTAAACACAAGTTTTTTGTGATGTAAACTAATGTGTACATGTAAAAATTTGTGATTAAAAATTAGTAAAACGGTAATTTTTTAAGTCCATTCATAACCATTATTGTAAAATAAGTGCTGCGGTCCTAAGAAAACAATGTTTCCAGGCCTCTTGACAAAAATGGCATTTTATATATTTTTTAACACCGTAATATAATTTCTTGAATAAATAATAATAGGTACGAGTTAACCCTTTCTATACTACAAATACATTTAAAAATTAGCTACCGTTGCAACATATTTTCTGAAATCATATATTATGCTAAATATTTTAATTAAGCATTAAAAGTTATTAAAAATAACTACTCATAAAATTTACTTGATAATTAGTAGTGTTTTCTTTGCTGCTCAGTGTTGCCATATAGTGAATTTTCAGTCCAGGTCATTATCAAGTGTTTATATAAGTGTGCTAAGAGAAGAATACGGCAGAGAAATTATATGGGATTTTCTTTTCTTATTACAATTAAACTCTTGAAAACAGGAAATCAACATTTTCATAAAATCATTGCTTTTGAAAGTGAGGTAAGTCCAATGAGCCCTATTAAAAACGTGTCTTTTGTTTAAATAACTCGGATATAATTATTGCATATGAAATTTTTATTAAAAAAAGACCGTAAACAATATAAAATAAGTCTATTATTGCTTACTAGTATTTTTAAATCAGTTCAAATGCAAACCATTAATTATCCAACAATAACATAATATGGACTTGCCCCACTTTCAAAATCTACGACTCATATATTGAAAATCATTCTGTTTTAATCACATAGCTTATCTTCGCTATTATAGTGGTCAGTATCCCTGCCTGTCACGCAGACCTGAGTTCGATTCCAGGCCCGGGAGGATTTTTTTGCTTTTTTTTAAATTTTCTAATAAATACAATTTTATTAACAAAATATAATTATATAAAAAAACTTTGAAGACAAACTATGTATATACATCATATTTTATTATCTTTTACAAAAACGTATTTAGATGAAATTAATTAATACATAAAAATATTTAATATTATTTGTTTCTATATACACATAATTTTGTATTTGTACATACATATACATGTGCACAAATTTTCCGAAGGGGTTTCAGGATACGTTGCCCTTGGTCGTACTAATGCCCTTCCATCCCCTTGCCAGACAACCTGGCGGCGTTTCCCCCATGTCGTTCAAGTAGTTCAGAGGAAAAACCATTATTTATTACTTTGATAAAACATACATGTTCATACAACATATTATATATAATAATTTTGATGAAAAGTATATAATATATACGAATAAAAATATGGAGCATTATCGCAATTTTGAGCTATTATAAGTTATTATTTAAAAAATATAAATTATGTATTTAAATTCATATTTAACACACGAAATTGCATTTAAAGCGAAAATATTGTAAATAATATCTATAGACATCTAGCGACCATTTTAAACACTTTTAAAAAAATATTTTTGGACTAAAATCAAATTGAGCTATTTTTTTTATATAAAGGTATAAATTAAAATATTCAAACATAGTTTGACAATAATAAATAAAATTAATTTAAAAAATCAAACTGGAACTAGCCGTAGAATCAGATAAATTTCTATGTGAGAATTGTCTGTTGGATAACAAATTTATTCGAGATATTTACAAGGCTAGTTTTAAAGAAAAGTTAAATAAAAATCTAATTAAAACTACGGCAAAACCCGTTTTTCTCATATATATACATAAACATTAGGATTAAGATGTATCCTGTTTATAGTCGAAAAAGCGGCAACAGGTAGATTATTATAACATAAATAAAACTTACACCTTGATAAATACAATCTGTAAAACTTAGTGTTTGAATACCAATATAGGTTACCAAACTATTGAAAGAGTTGAATGATCTGTATTTTGTTGATTATTGCAGTGATAAAAATAAGTAAACTACTCGGGAACATTATTTACTTTATACCAGGGCTGTGGAGTCAAAGTCGGAGTCGGAGTTGGAGTCGTGGTGTTTTGGCCGGAGCTGGAGTCGGAGTCGGAGTCGTGAAAAATGAGCGACTCCGACCATTTTTTTTATAAAATGCATTTTTTTAAATTATGCAATTTTAATTGCGTAATAATGAATGTGTATAGCGTATAAATATTAAACGTGTAGAAGAACACCAAAAATACCTGATAAAATTAAACTTTTTTGAGTCGGAGTCGAAGTCGGAGTCGGAGTGGAGTCGTGTTGTTGGTAAATATCGGAATCGGAGTCGGAGTCGTGTTTTTTTTTAACGACTCCACAGCCCTGCTTTATACCCTTGTTCAATTTATATAAAATATATTATACTCTTTATAAATGATGGATAACAAGATTTGCAATAGGTCATGAATAGGTTAGAAAATTAAAGTTAAGTTATCTGTTTTCAAATAGTTTCAATAATATATAGATATAATTTATGTTCAATTCTGCCATTTTTACTTTTATATTATAGCTTTTATTATATGAGCATATGCACATTTCTTTTGAATTTCGTTGTGTAGCAAGTGTTTATAGATATTAAAACTGTATTTGAATATTCCACAAGCTATTGTTTTTTGTGCTGTGTGCTGTATTCTCTATTATTTGACTTAATGCGACGGAATCCTTGAGGGTGGTCAGCCATAATGACTTAGTAGCCATATATAATCGTAGTATATGTTCTATCTTCCCGCGCAAGAGGACATGTATTATGTAAGTGACTCAAACACATGTCCAGGCTGCGAACTGTTTTAAAAGCCCGTGGTTTTATTTCTAATGATTTCTCTAAGAATTTGCTTTATATCTAGCACTTCTATTTGTCTCTCGATTTCGCTTCGAAAAATCGCGTAGTACACCCTGCAATTCATTTTTCCGATTTGATTTTGTTTAATGGCAATGCATATAGAAAATATATTAAACTACAAGGGTAATAATTTATAATATTGATACAACCTACATAAAACCGAACGCACAAAAGGGTATTTCTAAAGTTTTATATACTAAACTAAATTAACAACATATCTTGAGTGTTTTACGCAACTATTTTCAAAACCATGTTATTAAAAAAATATCATACAATGCGAAAATATTTATAGTAGTGAATAAAAAACGTTTAATACATAAAATACTTTCATATTTTATGTTTGTGGCTACCTTCACTATTTATCACTATTTCAATAAAAAGTATTAGGAAGTGTAGATGTATCAAAATAAAAGCTATAAGTATAATTTTAATATATATAATTTTAATAAAAATGTTTTTATACAATTTTTAGGAAATACCTGGTATTAAATGAGTTAAAGTGATTTTTTAATATATTATTGAGCAGGATGTAGTCCTAGCGAAATAGTAATCAAACAATATTTTGAACTTCTTCCTCCTCTCATAATTTTGTTGTTTTTTTATTTTTCTTAGTTTCATATGTGTCACTAAATATTAAGAAAATTTCCATCAAGAACGATTTTTGAGACATAAAATAATTATTTTTAAAAATATATAGTGACATCTATTGATATTTAAAAGATTTTTTTAGAATATAAAACCCTATTATTTTATATTCAATTATCAAACCTTTTCTTACATTTCTGAATATAGATGCATCTCTTATAACCTCCAAATGTAATGTAATAATGCTCGTCACGATTTCGTTTATTCTTATAAATGAATCGTCGTTTTTTAAACATCATTCAGCTACTATTATTAATAATTAGACATATGTAAAATTGATACGAAAACGTGTACTATAAATTTTATAAGCATAGCAAATAATCATGCTAAAATTCGTATTAATGATTTGTGCACTATATGTCTATATTTAAACACCTAATTGGCAGCACAGTTGAATTTCATCATTCGTAAATAAGGTCATTACTAAACAGTAATCGGAATCAAATAGAACAAGGTACATTCGAGAACGTCGCATTTATTCAATGTATAAAACGAGTTACAATATCTGGTGCATGAAATTAAAAACAAGGCGTTGTCTTATATACATTTTTTTTTATTTTTGACAAAAATCACAATTACACAATAGATATTGTAGAAAAAAATTTGTTTTATATGGTTTTTAATACGTTACGTCTACGAAGGTGCGAAGTTGCAATGTTCGCTAAAGTATGTATATATTGTTAAATAAAATGAGAATACACATATTTGATCTCTCGATTGAACGGAATACGATGACTATAAGTAAACGTCGATGAAGCATTGCAAATCGCCAATCACAGAGACTTAGATGGCGTCGACGGGGTCGACCTCCTCGTCCGAGCTGATCTCGTCGCCGAACTCGATGTCCTCGTCGTAGCCGTCGTCGACGAACGTGACCGTCTCGTTGATGCGCACGGTCTCCGGGAACTCGCCGTAGGTCTTGAGATTTCTAGCTTCGTCGGGCGTGTAGCGCAAAATGACGTCGGCCTTCGCGTCCTGATAGTCGCGAAGGCCTATCAGTATGATATCGCCCTGGTTTATCCACACTTTTTTCCGAAGCTTGCCTCGAATGTGGCACAGTCGCTTCACTCCGTCGAAGCACATGGCTTCGAGGCGGCCGTTGCCCAGCATCTTGGTCACCTGCGCATACTCCTGACCGTCCTCCTTGAAGACCAGCTCACGTTTTTCGGTCTCATTCTCGTTCTTTCCTCGCCGACGGTTTTTACCTCCCTTTCCCTTATTCTTGGGCATCTCGTTTTAGCCTCGAGGATGGAGCATGGGGCACCGCGGCTGTCAGATTCGCAGACGCGACCGTAGAGAGCGCCTCTTCGCCACCGCACCAAGGCCCTAGCGATGCTATTTGCGACCAGAGCCGTTTTAAATATTTTTCTACAAACGATAAAATTTTCATTATAAAAAAGGAACAAACAAATAATAAACGTACATATTTAAATTGAATTTAATTTAATATTCAAGTTTTTTAACTTTTATTAAAAATAATTTATAAAATACATTTTTCTACTACTATATACAAAAAAACATTTTTTTTCTATTTCTGCCTACCAAAGCATTAAAATAAGTATAGCAAACATATTTTGTGGTACAAAACTAAAACAATTTTGTTATAACTATTCTCACAATTAGGTAACAAAAATATATTATAAAGGATTTCCAGTAGGTGTCCATTGTGTTATTTTTATTTTACTACTTTGTTCAAGCTACCTGCCCCTAATTTTGCGCTTTTCTTACAGGGACGTCATTTGGGGGAGCAGGTGTGGGCATTTGGACACCCTCCTCTTGAATTTCGTAAGAAAAATGCGTCATTTAATGAAATACTAGGAATTTTAATGAAATCGAAATATTAAAAGAAGACGACCACTGACTGGCTAACATCTGCCTCCCTTCTCCCCACCCTTCCTGAAAAACTCTGAAATAACGTCCATGATTCTAAACAAGAAATTCATCTTGACAGATCGATAGGTACTAAAAACAGGGTTATCAACCGTCCCGGATTTCCCGGGATTATATCAGAAAAATTTAACAGATTCGATACGACTTCTTTCGACGGTGCAACAAACTAAATAAGTCATAGCGATTGACGCAGCGTCAATTGACAGGTTTCTCTAATACATCATGTTTGCCATTATACAACAATATACATCTCATATACATATGTATATAAACACACACTCTTTAGCAAATATTATTATTATATATTCACTCGAAATGGTGCAATATATCATTACAAAAACAAATCCATATTTAAAAAAGCTTAGTATCATACCAAATATTTTTTCAGTTCCTCATAGCTATTGTCAAAATCATCCATATATCCATCCATCCAAAATAAATTGTTAACTTTTAAGTTTGCTGCAAATGAATCTATTATCCAAATATTATCACGCATGTGATCTTCTTTCTTTGGGTAATAACGACCGAAAGATTCTGTAAGTGATTATAAGTGCTGTTAAGTAATGGTTTTCACACAACGGTTGACATATTTTTCTTTCAAAGAGTTATCAAAATTTGAACATTTTAAAATCTTCTTCAGCCAATCGCGTTTGCTAGAATAATATTTTCTTTTGAAAAGCACCCATTTTACCTCGTAGTGTGAACAAGTTCTTAAATTGTCATTGAAAATATATACTTAGTTCATTTAACAGCGAAAAAATATTTGCCAAGTATACAAGCATGGCTATCCATTAATCGTCAGGTAAAAGTTCCTGAAATTTCTGATTATTTTTTTGTGGAAAAAATAATTTGCCTTCTTCGCGTAAGGCGAACAGTCAGGTTAGTATTTTGTCTCTCGACAACCACCTCACTTCAGCGTAAAGAAGAAGGTGAGTATATTTGTATCTCTTTTCTTCACAAATAATCTCAAGCAATCGAGGATTGAGCACTTTATGTTCATACCGATTCTTTCCAGAAATGACCTTTTTTAGTGTCCTGGATTGATATTTTCAAAATTTGTCATCGGTTACTTTCGTGGTATATTTTAACATGAAATGTGCCCGAAATGGGATTTTTCGGAATGTATACTATAACTAGTAGGGGGAAAATAGTTTTGATTTAATAATAATTTTTATATAAATGTAATTTGGAATAATGTAACAACGAATTTAAAATAAAATTCTCGGCAGTCAATCAATTTGTAATTATTCCGTAAGCGCTGTAAACATGGTCGCGAACGATCGCGTTACGGCCTACCATAACAACTCGCCGGTAAAGCAGTGCCCTGTTTGGATATCATTGAGCATTTGTGCCGCAAGAGGTCCTGGCGATCGTTGCGCTCCTCCCCTCGTGTGCGATTAGCCGGTCTCTCCGTCGACGCCGGTACTATACGCGCAGGGAGCATCTTCTGAAAGGAAACGTCCAGTGTGCGACCCTAGAGCGACATTCCGAGTGTTCGTCGTCGAGAATTCGAAGACTCGGAGGAGCCCGTTGCGTAACGAAGCTCTCGGCCCCGACAGGAGTCCCGAAGCAGGTGAGGTTTTGCACGCGACGGATCGACGTATCGCGTCCAAAGACGAAAAGGAAGCTTCCACGCGGTCGTAGGCGTATCGCTGCGCGGCGATCACATGGCTCGAAATTGAGGTTATCCGCCATTACGGCTGTCGTCGTTTTGTATTCGTGTGCATCCCTCGTGTCGCCCGACTCCACGAGGTATTGTTGTTATTGCGCCATAGCCACGCCGTAACGTGAAACCATCGACCCGTCGGCTTCCCGTATGCGTATGTACGTACGTTCGCATATCTATAAAAAAAAATTGGCCATTTTGTTTTTTGTATTTTGAATATTTGGTCATAATCTGTAACGGGGCGCGATTCTTTGTAGCGAACATTTTCACTCGTGCGACTCGATGTAACGAGCGTCAGCCGTTTCGATTTGTTTTCCTCGTCAGCTGGTCTATGGTGTGCGAGCAGCTTGTCTATGGACGACGACCTTGGCCAAGTGCGTTTCGAGTGTAAACAAAAAAGACGTATTGTATTTCGACCGAATCTATCCTTCAACTCAAAAGACTCCGAGATCCACCGAAAGCTTCCCGATGTTTCCTCCATTGACGGTATAGTCGTAGTGACCTTTCTCACTAAGCTACGCACTACGCACTTGACTAACCCTTGAATTTTTATTTTTGACGTTTATTTACACTTATTTGTTTTCTTTATTACCGAACTGTGACTTCTTAATAATCGTCAAGATCGATTTCTCGTTTAAATTTGCATCAAACCGAAACTACGACGAACACGCTGAAATAATCGATTTTTTTACCCGGATACGTAAAACGCACGTAGACCAAATTTAGACTACAATTTGTAAAGTTAAGGCGCACATCTTTCGATTTTACCTGAAAATGCACGCAATGCCCGTGGTATAGTTTACTTTGAACGCTTGCATGAATCGGATCATTTAAGCATTTTGCTTCTCAACTTCCTATTTACTTCGATTTGGCTTATTCACACGATACGAGATGTTTAACATTCACGATGTGTAAATTGAACGTGATGTTTCAAGACGCGTCGCCTTTCTCTGACTTCGAGCACTCCGAGTCATTCTACTACAAATATATAATATAATGAAAACTTAAATTATCAATTTTCAAGTTTTTTTATTAGCGAATACAAGTATTTTGTAGAAAAACTTATAATTCATATGCAAGAATTATCGACGCAGTATCTTATATATAATTGTTCAATTATTATTAATTGTTGTTTAATATGTTTATAAACTATTTAACGCGGGGAATGTCTAAATGCGTTAAAAATATGACATACTAAATTAATTGGTTATTTATAATATTTATTAATGATAGATTATTTTGTCGATGGTTCCAGCGACCACTTACTAGCAACATTCATCAATGAACCCAGATTTTTGATTATAAAAAATACTGTCGTGTGTAGGGAATAATAACAGGTTCTTAGAAAACCTCTTGACAATAACAATCATTGAAAAACAATATTTCAATAAATTAAATTACGAAGATCAAAATTTCCAATAAAGTTAGTTCGACTATTTCTCTAAAAATATTTTTACGGCTACAATATATGAAACTTAGTTTGAGTACACACCGATTTTTTTTAAAAGATCCGTTTTCTCTCTTTGATGTGTACAATAATAAAAGGGGATAATATCAATATTTTATAAAAAAATCATTTAAACACATTGAAAAAACGTGTACACAATTTTGTGCGTTTCAGAAACCTTTGTGCTTTTCGTCATTTCAATTTCATATAACAAAATCACACGTTAAACTGCGTATTTACCGTAACGTATTCATTTAGTGCTCTAGCCAAAGATGTTACTAATATTATATTAACTAAAATAATTGAAAAAAATCGATACCCAAAAATTCGGGTAAAAAATATTTTCGTTTTAATGCAATGTTTAGTTTTTTTCTATAAATATATCCCGCATATCATATATTCGTAATAATTAAATCAGTTCTAATAAAACTGAATCGCTTACCAATAAAAAAAAGGTGTATTAAAAAAATTATTAATTATTTTATTAATATGTAACACTTTACGGTCAATATACGCGGTGATAGTCGCACGGCTCTCAACCTTGCAACTTTGACATTTTGTTTGATATTTGCACAATGTAACAAACAAACAGATTTCTTTCAACTACTAACAAATGCAGTGAAAAACGCACTCAACTCCAAAAGAGATTAAATGGAATTTAATATTGATGTTTGTGTGGTATGGACTCACTGTTTTTTTCTAAAATACGTAGTTTTCGTTCTAGACTTAGTATTTTTTCAAACCATTGTCATAATTAATGGTAAAGCCAACATTTAATTAATTTACGTAAATAATTAGTACTTGTTATCCGGAGTCATTTATGTTTTGACTAACGCTCACTCGCTGCCGCTCGTCGCACACCTAACTTGTTTAATTTTTAAACGTTTTGCTACATAAATACGTTTTAAAATTTTAACAGATTAAATATGCGAATGAGCACGTTGGTCAAGGCAGTTACAAAATGACTCCATGTAACAAAAAAGTATAAAATAACTTTAAAAAATATTCGAAAATTAATTACGCGATTAAAGTTTTGAGTTTTGTGTAATTACTGTAAGAAGCTTTTAAACTGAGTTTTGCCGAATATGAGAGCGTAAAAAACGATGTATCACTTCTCGGAAGCAAAAAATTTACGTTAAAGGCAATAAAATCGTGTCGGGAACGCTTGGTGTCGTAAACCATTTATAATAAAACGAATGCACATTGCTCAGAAGTATAAGCAAATTGATGATATCTAATTTGAAACGTGTATTGTTTAGTAATAAATCAAAGAGTCATTAAAATTGGCTTCGATGAAAGGTGTACGTGAGAAATTGGTATTTCCGTTGTTAATAATGTAAGTCCTTTCTATTAAATTAAAGTAATAATAGATCAGCATTCGTTTATGGATATAATGGAACAAGTTATGTTACCATATTCTGAATAAAAATTGTTCATTAAGTGGGTATTTCAAGAAAACGATGAAATAAAGCCATTTTCATATATCTCAATGTGATTGATGTTGGATAAATATACTTCAATAGAATGGGCATTTAAGTCGAATTTAAAATTGTTGTTAAATAAAATACAAGTTCTAATTGATGCATAACCGCAAAATATTATAAATAATGTATTTTCTAACCAGCAAGTGATTTATGCATATGAAAATAATAATATATAAATATATTGAAAATATATAAAACTCCACAAGCGCGAGATTGATTATAAACGGGTAGCGAAAAACAGTAACCGGCATGCCTAGATTTTGATTTGAAAATTGAAATTTATAAATAAAAATAAACGTGCTAATTAGTGGTTTTAACAATATATCATCATAAAGATGCAAAGAATCAAATACAAAATATATTATTAAAGAGACGTCTTTAACGTTTGAAAACACATTCAATAATCTCTCGTGTTGAAACTATGTACATAAACTAAAATGACAATTGAAAGCTTGTCTTTAATTAATAATAAACTAAATAGTCTGATATATGTATTAATAAACTATATATCACCTTATATGGAAGTTTGATAACAAATATTGACAGATTTCTATAATTTATAACAAATATACAAAGTTTTATTGTAGTGATTAACGTCGAAATATTAATTATGCCGATGTATTTTCCTCTTAAATATACCTGTTTTTTTGCTAGTTAATTCGTCTTAAACTACAACTGTTAACAATGTTGAACACATTAGTTAACAAGTTATTTGTTAGCTGGTAACATATTCAATCCCTCTTATTACAATGCGGGTGTTCATTGGAAAGAACACAAGACTGAATATAATCTAAATGATATATTAATAGCAGTAAATAAATGCTAACGACAATCGTTGTTTGGATTCATAATGCTCGAAAGGGTAAATGAATTTGGGAATTTGCTTCTGTGTTAATGTGTCAGGGTATGAAACAGTATGTTTTTTTAATTTTATTGTCGTGTAAACTGAACCTATTAATATCAGGTAGGGTTTTGAAAAACAGCAGTCAAAGGATGAAACTCGTGTTCATGTTGTATGTGCAACACTATTTTTGTTAAACTGCAGAAATTAAATTTTAACAGGTATACAAATTAACCAAGTTTAACAGATAGTACTTTCCCTAAATATCAAGTAACAATATAATGTTCCGACATTTATCAGCACTGTTGCTTTTTGTTACTTGTGTTCTCCTTCACTGGATACATGTATTTTGAACACTTTATGTAGTGCGATAGATAATCGCAAATTTTCCGTTACACTACTCAGACAGAACGGCGCTCTTTATTTTTTGCACTCGTTCAAGTACAAAAAATGAAGTTCTTACAACTGAATTGAAATCATCTCAGAAGAAGGTCACCAATTGTATGTTTGTCATTCTTGCAAATTAATCTTAATAAAGCGCCAAAATAAATTTTAATGATCCAGCTAGTGTCGATAATTATCAAAATACGGTTTTCACTCACACAACTTTTAGATAATCGCTTTGATTTGTTAGCTCGATTGACTGTGTCGTTCTACTTGTATTTTATTTAGATAATTTTAAACGCTTTCAATCTCTAACAAAAAATAATAGTATCTTATCTCCTGTGCCGAAAAACGGTCGAATTCCAACAGATAACGTAGATAGATTTACCTTGATTTTTTTCTATATAAAAAATAAATAGGTTAGCTCCCGACTTGTGTCGATAACGTTTTATTAAATTGTGACTTGACCTAAGAGTTATCTGAAAATTATTGCCAATTTCTGTTTATATAATTTTTGTATTATTTCCAAGCATTTTATCGGGCTTACGCGCGGTTCAAAGTATCTAATAATAACATTTTTTATTTATTTCAAAGCCGTTTCGCAAATATTATTAGTTTCGCAGCATCCTGCAGCTTGTCGTCATCGTCGTTGTGCAAGATTAATTTGTTGACGAGCGACCATCTCTGTCGTCTCTTTTAGTGACGGATTCCTGAGATGCTCGATCGGCTTGCAGCGTCGCCAACGATGAACTTTGATTATTTAAAACACAATAGAAAGCTTTCGCATCTGGACGCTAATTTATGTACGCGACTAAAGCGACGCACTTGTAAGATATAATAACATTCGATTTGTATTTGTTTCTGTATTTTAAGGCTTAAGAATCTGTGCTTGTCTTGTAAATATATTGTATTATAAACTTTACTACACAAGGGAGTATTAGTATTTTCCTTCAAAAAATTGATTCTGACAAATTAATACCAATATGAAAGAATATATATATATATATATACAGCATAATCATTTCGGTATTGGATTAGATAAAATCTCATTATCGCATCACTTAAACTGCGCAATCGCTATTTGCGAATCATTTAATAATGACTACTTACACAGTGATATATTTCAATTATACAATTCATATTTGGCTTTATAAAGTCAGCTGTGACAATACACGTTTTGTTAAATACTGACCTAGTGCGTTAATAAATTGACGTTATTTACAATTATTATATTATGGTCGAAAATAATGAAACAAAAACTTGGCAATCATCGATTCTTAAGCTCGCAGACGAAAGTAGGTATTTTGTGTCACTTGCTTTTTATTTTTGTCTGGATGGGGCTTTGGTGTTACGTTTTGATCGTTTATGCTTTCAATCGCGTTAGAATAGCAGTGGCATGTTTGTGAAGCCGTTGCTATTATAATGCCAGTAAATTACATATGAATTTTATGCTTATATTGTATTGATATGATCTTTTCCGTTATATTTGTTGTACATGAAATACATACATGTACATACATATATACGCTGATATTTTAAGTGTGAATGTTTTTCAATTTTAACAATATGATTTTCATCATGCTTTCGAATAGTCTGTTTATTTTTATTTGATGTGTTTTTTGATTAATAACTGTCAATAGATAACACACGTGCTTTTCCGGTTCGCTCAAAGCCAGGACTGACGAGTTGAAGTCGTAAAAAATCGACTGACTCCTTTTTAACCCTTTCTACCCCGATCAATATTTTTTTAATTGTTCGTCTTGCGCCATGCGTTTGAAATCAGTAATATGAAGTAAACAAAAGTTATTATGCACTTAATCAAATCCCAACAACAGCCGACCGGCCGGCATGGTCACACGTAAACACATATAATGGCGCGGCACTAATCCAATCGAATGACATCCAAGGTCATATTTACATATGACATATTAGAAATAGTATATATTTACCAATTACTTTCATAGATTTTCTGACTCGCATCCTGTCATAAAAATTCAGAACTCGACAACATTTCCAATATGTATAGAAAAATCACGTAAATTGTATACCAAAGATTATTATTATTCTTTTTTATTTACGTGAAAATAAATAAATTAAATAATTAAAAATAAATTTAATATTTCAAGATTATCTTATCGAAGTTTTTAAATTCGGAGTCCCTTGCGAAAAAATTCCAACGACACAGCCCTGCTCAAAACTAATCGTACCCAACAATTAGTAAGAAAACTAACGATTTTAATTTTACGCTTGAATTAAATTGATGCTATGGGGTTAACGGCAGCGACATTTTGTCACTCCCTCGTGTGCAAATTTGTCAAACAAAAACTTCTTACAACTGATGGAGTCAAAAAATTCTAAAAAAATACCATCAACTAATCGTCACCCTTCTTCTAAAACCCCACATCCCATAAAGTGACAATATATGCTGTTAGTACCGCAATAACATCACATCTTGCGTATGCATCCTCGCGATAATCGTCCGCGTTTGAAAAA